>NC_081249.1:150261206-150561206 GCF_030490865.1 Poecile atricapillus | reverse complement strand
GCATAATGAGACATATTTCATATCTCCTTCAGCACCTCATCTTACAGCCTTACATGTTTTACATCTCTCAAATACTTAAAACAAAGTACACAGTTCTCATATCCTGTCCTTTCCACTGAGATTTGGTTGATCTCGTATATACACCCATTTCCACTGGAATTCACAAGCATCATGATAGAGAGGAGGACAATTTGGAATATGAAGATCTTTCTGGCTTATTCCATTACTTCCTTTTCATTGATGAACATTTTAAGAGAGATGCATTTCTTCCTCTGTGCTCACAAAACTCTTAATTTCTTTGTACAGAGAAGTTGCCTTGTGAGCTCAATCACTTCCTCTCTATGAGAAAGTCATTAGACATAAATACAGTCACTCATGGTATTTCTTAAATTCTGTTGAACATGTATTTCTGACAAATGCTACGTGTTCACTCCAAGGCATGATGCAGCGTTAGTCATCTTTATGTATTCATACTAAAAATAGTCAACCCCACAGCCAACTACCTCTGTGTTAGTGGAAGCCAGCTCTGTGACTGTGGAAGGGTGACTAACTCCTGGAGCAAACATTCTCCAGAATGCCTCCGCTTACTCAGTTTAGCTAGGACATTTCCTCCACTCTCTACATGATTAATGTTCTAACTATTGTCTTCAACATTAGCTTTGTATTGACAATGGTAATGAGAAACATTTAGTGTGAAATTTTGTTCCAAAATTAAAAGATGCTCTTTAGCAAGTTAAAGGGGATATCTTTATTGTTTTTACTGCCTCATGTTCCATTTTTGATAAAGCACATGAGATCAAAATATGCCCTAAGGCATCTTACATCACTGCTACAGTTTAAAAACTATGTGTTGGCCAATAACTAACAACAGTTGATTGCTGTTAGTTTTCACCAGGCACCACAGGAGGGGTCAAACTGATAGAAAATTTTAGTATCTCACAAGAGAATGTGAGAATCTTTCTGGTAGCAGAGAATAAAACTGTTAGACTTTTCTGTTCTGGACTAAGCCGGATCTTTGCAATGCCAAATAATGGTTACAGTTAGCAACAAAGCGTACATTGTCATGCCTCTTATGTATATGAATGTGTGTATACAGCCGCAGATATGTTTGTTTGTGTGTAAAATATTTCAATGTCAATATATACATATTATTGATAAATAAAAGGAAGTATGCACAAAAACTGACACATCATTTCCAACTCTTATTTTGGCAGACTACATTCCAAGTCCTAGTTCTGAACTTAGCACTGTAGGTCACTCTTTGACTGAAACATATTTTCAGAAACCAGGCAAACATATGTCAAGCTAAACTACTAACACCAGTTAGAAAGAAAACACCAGTTTGGACTTTCATCTGGAACTTGAAGCATTGCTATGTCCTTTTCTGGGCCTCTTGCTTCAAGAAAGACATTGAGGTGATGGAGCATGTCCAGAGAAAGTAATTAAGCTGGTGAAGGATCTAGAGAATAAGTCCTAGTTTAATTGAGGAGCAATTGGGAGAGCTGAGATTGTTTGGCCTGGAGAAAAAGAGGCTCAGGGGAGACCTTATTGCTCTCTACAACACCCTGAAATTAGGTTGTAGTGAAGTGGGAGTCAGCCTCCTCTGCCAGGCGACAGGACAAGATGACATAGTCTCAAACTATGCCAGGGAAGGTTCAGGATGGACATCAGGCAGGAAGAAATCCTTCATAAAAAGAGTTGTCACACATTGGAACAGACTCCCCACGAAGGTGGTGGAGCCAGCATCCCTGGAAGTGTTCAAGAAACAACTGGACATGGCACTTAGCACTGTGGTTTAGTTGACAAGCTGGTGACTGGTCAAAGGCTGGACTGGATGATCTTGGTCTTTTCCATCAAAAATAATTCTCTGATTCTGTCATACATAAAAATAATAAGTTCACAGGAAGGATATCAGAAGTTATCCTACAAAGTTGTTTTGATGTGTATTAAAAAGTTTGAAGTGTGGTTAAAAAGATGAAAGGACTGAGATTTCAAACCTCATGTTTAAAGCTAAGTATTTGTTTTGCTATTATATTATTGTTTGATGAAAAGTTGGGCATGAGCCAACAGTGAGTGCTCACAGCCCAGAAGGCCAGCCACACCCATGCTGCCCCAAAAGCAGGATATCCAGCTGTCCAGGGCAAGGGAGAGAATTCTGCACCTCCACTCTGCCCTTGTGGGAGTGCAGAATGTCCTACTGGAGTGCTGCCTCCAGCTCTGGGGTCCTCAGCATAAGAGTGATGTGGACCTCTTGGAGACAGTCCAGATGAGGGCCATAAAGATGACCAAGCGTCTGGAACACCACTCCAGGCTGAGGGAGCTGGGGTTGCTCAGCCTGGAGAAGAGAAGACTTAAAGGAGACTTTACAGCACCTTCCAGTACCTAAAACAAGATTATAAAAAATGGAGAGACTTTTTATGCAGGCAAATAGTGACAGGACAAGGGTTTTAAACTGAAAGAGGTCAAACTTGGATTAAATGTTAGGAAGAAATTTTTTACTCAGAGGATGGTGAAGCACTGGAACAGGTTTCCTTCAAGAGATTGTGGGTGCCCCATCCCTGGAAATGTCTTGTGGCAGGTTGGATGGGGGTCTAAGCAACCAAATATAGTGGGTGACATCCCTGCCTATGGCAGGGAGCTTGGAAAGAGATGATCTTTAAGGGCTCTTCCAACCCAAAGCATTGTTTTGTTCAATGATTCTGATTCTGTTTGAAGTGAAGGCTTGTCTGCTCCCTCAGTCTTGGACATTTTCCTTCCAGAATTTAAACAGAGGTTACAAGAAACTGTGGTTAGTTAATTTTGTTTCAATGCTAGTCATTCTAAAAACAGCTATCTCCACAAGGACCTCAGGAGTTAACAATTAATGCTCTTGCTGAATGTTCAAAGCAATTATTTTTTATTGTTTCTAAATGTACTTTTTGTCAAGGACACACCACTCTTGACTAGTTTCCTGTCTGCACTTGACACAGCAGAGATCTAGAACTATATTAGCATGACAAACAGAAATAACATCAAGGGGAATTATATACAAAACAAATAACTTGTTTTTACCTCACTGACTCCCCAGACTGTCCTAATAAATAATACCCTGGCTCCCATTCAACTCCCTGCTTGCAGTCCTAAAAATTATGGCAGAGAATGTGTTTCAATATGTGTATTGAAAAGAGAGATGCATGCCTTAAAAAACCAAAATAAACAAACAAACAACAAACAAGAGAAAAACAACAATAGCAACCAAAAAACACCCCACCAAAAAGGATCAGTCTTTAGCTATCTAAACAGAAATAATTCCATTTCTAATCTGGCCTTGAAAAAGAGGTGCATAAATATCTCTCATCTGGTGTGTGCAACAGTTTTAAAGTAGTATACTCCAGAGGATCAAATTATTCAGGCAGCAGAATGAGAGGCAAAACAAGAGCCAAGGATTTTGAATAAATACTACAGCTGTGAGAAATGAGTTGCAGAAATAAAAGGAGGGACCAGCTAGTTTTGAGGGTAATAAGCATATGAAATCTAAAGGAAACAGAGCAAAACTGAGTCTGATTTATACCCTAAATAACTTCATTGAGTTCATTAGAGTTCCATAGGATACTGAATACATCATCTCAGAAATTGGTTGGTATATGATGGCTGTGAATAAGAGAGAGGGAATTCTGCAGAAACACCAGTCCTTTTGTCTTAAGGTTTTTATATTTTACTATTTCAGAGAACTTGGAAAGTGACAGACTCAGAGTGGTAGCTAGAGCCAACAGTATTGCAAGCAGGTGTTACACAACTCTCCAGATCCCCCAGCTCCAGTGCTCTGCCTTCATCCACAATTCCTCTGCTGTTTGGATCCCTCTATACTGCTAATTTTCTGATGAGCTGGGTAGTGCTTTTGTTGCGCATACAGATGTGCAGCGCTGACTAGAAACAGATCTTAAGATTGTTTCCATTCTAGGTATCTTGGCCTTTTGTCAGAGATTTTCTGTTTTTCCATTCTTTTCAGTCCTCTGTGTTTGTAAGGTTAAAAACTAAATGGGCTGAGCCACCCAAAAGTGATTCTCCACTAGGGACTGCCTCTGCTTCTGCAATTCTGTTCTGTGCACCCTTCCTTCCTGTTGACTTTGCTGCTTTGGATCTCCCAAGCAAAATCTCTTCTTGCCAGGGAAAAGGCTTTGTTGGTCTCCATCAGCCTTTCCTCCCCACCATCCCCATACATGTTTAGGTATGACAGGAGGTGAGTATTGCTCCATACAGAATCTTGCCTCCAGTCTGTCAGAAAAAGAATGCATTTCTGTCTTCAGCCAAAAGGCAGAGAAACAAATAGTATTCCTTATTCACAAGTAAACTGTGTCTTACTTAAGATACACTGTGTCTGAAAATATACCCGCAGCAGCAACTGTGAATTCCTGTGTCAAACCTGAGTTTCCCTAGGCCTGAGCTATCGGTCTGAAGAGACCCTTTAAAGTTTCACCCATTTTAATTATTTCCTATAAGCTTCTACAATTTTTTGCTTGTCATAAAGGGTGGGAAAAAACATGAGGGAAGCAAACCAGTACTTGGTGCAGTATCCTTCCAAAGCATATCATTACAGTTACATATTCTCATGAAATCGAGATTAAACCCATTGGAACAATGAATATACAGAACTTTTAGGTCCTTACATGCTAAAATGCAGAAATACAGTCTTGAAAACTTCATGGTTATTTACTATGGTTAATTGAAAAAAATTGTGGATATACTTGGAAAGCCAACAGATGGCTCCAAGCCACTGGATTCTTCCACACATCCTGTGACCCTGACCATCTTTAACTACAGGTGTCTGTATAAAGCTTTCTATTGTGACTTTGGGAGAAGGCCAAATTATCAATTGTATCTTTTCTTCCTTCCAGGGGCTTCTGTCCTGAAGCTGGAGGTGGTCAGTATTTTGGCAGACATTACCAGTTCCTGCCTGGCAGGAAGGAGAAGCCTTTATCACATGTATGAAAGATAATTATAAAAGCTGTATTTTTTTTTTTTTTTTTTAGAGCAATAAATGTAGGGCTTCTTTTTTTCTTTCTTATGTTGTCATTACAAATATTTTCTACAGAATTATTCTTAGAGTACATACACATACATACACTGAGGAAGTTCACAGTCCACACATGAGAATTTGTTCATGGATCTCAAAAAAAAGGGGAAAATACTACTCTCACATCTGGCAGTCATTTGTTCATCACAGAACTGTGCATCTGAAAGCATTGCATAATAGATATGCAGGGCCAAAATCATTCTGGGTGTAACAGTACTGACGTCAATTCCCTTACACCACGAAAGAATTTTTTTGTGTAGAATGCAAACTGTTTTCATGAAAGACAGAGAAACACTTCAGTATGGATGCTTCTTTACTTTATTTTCTTTAAACAGCTGGCAGCTGGTAGATATTGGCTTGCTGGCCAATTGCAGTAAATGAGACAGACCATGAAAACGCAAAGAGGAAAATGGGTACGGAGACTAAAACAATTGGTATTGAGGATTGTATGTAAGGGATGCTATTACAGACTGTCTCTAGAAGGGTCACTTGAATTGTGTACCTACTATAAGCTAGAAAACACAGGGTATGCTCCTGAAATGCCCAGGATTTTTTAATAACTAACATACTTGGATCTCCTAGAAACATGAATCACTTCCTACTAGCAAAGGGTAAAATTTTTAGGCGTACCTATGTGCTTAAAAAGCAGAACAACTCTTTTGAAGAAATGCAGGAGCAATTTAAAATTTGCAATTCTTGTAAAGAATTTTAAATGTCCAAGTACATTTCCTCTCTTGTTTTCAAGGTGTCTGGTCCTTGGAGCACTCCCTCTCAGTGTTAAAAACAGGCAGACTCATTTGGCTGACACTTGAATTTACCTCCTGGTTTCATCTGTTGAACAGATTCTACCTTGCTGAGGAAGAATTCTACTAGAAGAGAAGTAGGAAGGGAAATTTATTGCAGAAAGGTCACAAAATATGGGAAAATTAATATCTGGAAGCACTGACTGATGGCTGTCAAATTAATATTTCTCTAAGTTTTGTGATGTTGAATTTTCGTTTTGAAATCCATAGGATTTTTTGGGTGATTCTTTGTATCCTAAGAAAGGCACATGTTGTACATCTTCCTGAAAGCAGCAATGCAGATTATAAAAAATATTACCCTTGAACCATAAGACTTTTAAAAGTTTAGGCTCTGCATATTAAGACATTATAAAGATTTAGAGTCTGTTTATTATATACAATAAAATTATATAAACACTTATTAATCACAGATCTCTGTAAACCTTAGCCACAAAATTTCAGGGTAGCTTTGTGGCTTCAGTGCAATAAATAGAAACTTCGCTATAAACAGAACTTTACTCTTAGCCCAAAATCAATTGAAATTGTTTCACAGATCACCTATGTTTTTTGCAAGTAATGTCTGTGATTTACTAGCTGCATTTGTCTGTAATTTGCTAACTGTATTGTCCAGCACAGAGGAAACAGCATGACACAACTTCCTCCCTTATTCCTCCGTGTCTTTGGGCTCCTGACCCTGCTCAAAAGGAACTCCTGAACTTCCCTGAACAAAGTCTGCATTTGCTGCTGATACTTACAGTAGGCACAAAACTAAGCAGAGATTATGCCAGTCACGGCTTAACCTAAAGTGCTAAATCAGGTCCTTTCAGCTAGGAATGCTACCACTTCAAAAGAGTTGTTTGGTTTTGTTTTTAAGTTGTACAGCTCTTTTTTAGAGAATTATATTATTAAAAGTACCTGCTGAATAACTTCTGTGTCTCTCTTTGACTCTATTTACAAGAACAGATCAAGATACAGGACCTGGACACATACACACTTTAACATACACAAACAAACATTTTAAAAATATATTATGGATATATCCCTTCTAAATTTTATGTTGGAGTTGGGTGTGAATTTATATTTTTTATATTGTTCGGTGAGTTTACTTCAAGGGAAACTTAACTGAATTAAATTGAACTACAGCAATAAGAACTAGCTGCTAGAAAGCAAAAGGGAAAATCTGTGTGTGTGCATATGAACAGCTTTGAATTAAAACTAATATTATTTTTTTAATTCAGCAATTTCAGACTGAAAAAAAATCAACATTTGCCACTTCAAACACAAAACATAAAATAACATCCTTAGTCTAGTCACAGTTAACCACACAGTGACTAAATATAGCATCAGCTAGTCTTCAGGACGTGTCCACAATAACAGATTACTCAAAATGTTCTGCTGCTATTCCTTACTTAATATTATGTCTACAACAAAATGTGGAAGTTTAAAATACCTCTGTAATTATGGTAAACAGACAACAATCACTAAAATTGCAGAGTACTGTCCACTGTTCCTAACCTACAGGTTGTATAAAGAAAACTAAATTAAACAATTCTGCCTACCACTAGTAGTCAAACACATATTGAATTCCAGGTGCTGGTGAAGCACAGGGAAATCATATTTTGAGTGAAATATAAATTCCAATCCTGATTTTTGTTAAGACTTTTACACGATTTATAATTCTGAACAATTAGTGTCTGTTTCCTTACTAACTGTGTTGAGAATTTTCCCAGACATTTTAAAATGTAGAGGTCACTAGAAAAATGACACTATTTCCTCTTGCTTCCTTACTTTGAAATGGGGAAATGGCTCAATGTCCAAAAACCTTAATTCAGGTTAACTCAATAACACAAGCCAAATTCCTCTTGGGACTGAAGGCAAAAAGAAGCAGGTATCTTTAAGGTATCTTTAAGTGTCTCTCCACCCATGTTTTGAGGAAAGCAGTCCTTATTTCTGGGCATGGCTTCCACCCCTCCCTGCCTACGACCCCGCCGGTGCCCTTCTGCTTACGTACAGCAGCCTTTGAGTGAGAACAGGAAGAGGCAAATCAAAGAAGCAGCTGTTCTCTGAATCACAATCCTCTCTGGATTTCTCTATAAAAAAACTAATAGAAGGATAAGACTGAGAAGAAGCATAATATTCCTTGAAGCCACCTCTGCAGCTGCTACCAAGAAGCTCAGCAGCATGGTGATAAAGATGGATGCAAATGCACACAGAGTTTAATCTTTATAGATTGAGGGTCTCTTTCACTTTGGCTTGTACAATCTACAGGGTTGGATAGCTACAAATTCAGACTCCTTTGTACAAATGGTCTGTTAGAAGCTGCCTAAGTTTGGCTCCAGAAGCTTCCCTTCTATCACACCCTGAGTAAAGGTTTCCCAAGCCCGCTTTTAATATTTTCAAAGTTTGTATTTAAGAATTAGCTCTGTCTTTGCTATTCAAATATATATCAGTTTTCAGTCTACTTGCTTCCTAGCCTAAATGAGCATGTAGAGGCCAAAATTTTATATCAACAGCCTGTAAGCAGATTTCTATCAAGACACCTATGAAAAATGCATAGATTTGAATAATGGTTGTTTTGCAAATTCAAAAAAAATCTTTCCCTTTTTCATTTTAGAAAGAACAACTTGTATTCTTCTGAATGTAGATTATCTGCTTCTCAATTACTTTAGATGCTCTTTCAATGAATAGAGCTGTAAGATGTCCCAAATTTCAAACTAAACTTTCTTTTGTCTTTCATATAACAGATGAGTCAGACAGTTTCTGCACAAGATACTCTCAAGATACTTGCAAAATAACCAAAAATCAGAGCCATTTGTTCTGAAATGCTTAGAAACATGACTGAAACCAGAATCTATAAATATAGTTCAAGTTTTCTGGCCAGAGACCTGACCTTCTGTTCAGGTTTTACTTGGAATTCAATCAACAATTAGAGGTTACTAGCAAGAGCTAAGATCATAAAATCACAGAATATCCTAAGCTGGAAGTGACCCACAAGGGTCATTGAGTCCAACTCCTGGCCCTGCACTGGACACCCTAAGAGTCACAGCCTGTGCCTGAGAACGTTGTACAGACACTTCTTAAACTCTGTCAGGCTGGTGCTGTGTGCCCTGGAGAGCCTGTTCAGTGCCCAGCCACCCTCTGGGTAAGGAACTTTTTTCATTATATCCAACCTAAATCTCTCCTGACACACCTTCATGTCATCCCTTGGGTCCTGTCACTGGTCACCAGAGAGACGAAATCTGTGTCTGACCCCCCACTTTTCCTCATGAGGAAGTTGTAGACAGCCACAAAGTCTCTCCAGAGCCTCTTTTTCTCCAGGCTGAACATGCCAAGTTGTTCAGATGTTCCACATATGTCTTCCTCTCTCGACCCTTCAGCAGCTTCACAGTCCTCCTTTGGAAACTCTAATAGCTCTACATCCTTCTTATATTGTGGTGCCCAAAGATGCACACAGCAAAATGAATGTAAACATTCCTGTGTTATTGGAATCATAAATGACTGTGCTTTTACCTCTTCATTAAATTAAACCCAAGACTGAGAAGTACATTCATTCACAACTGATCAATTTCCATGCCAATTCCTGAAAGCTTCCTAGACTTAATTCCTTCTCTCGGCTGCTATTTCTCTTGTGCTATTTAGAGAAACAAACAAAAAAAAGAAAACCCAAAAAAAAACCCATTAATGACTCTCCTTCCTGAGAACACTCATAGTTCCTTCCTTTCTTTCTGCCTTTACTGAGAAATTGTATTCTGTGTGATCCTCTTGAAAAGACTCAGTCATTCCATAATTTATGTATCAAATCAGATGCAGACTTACTTAGATTAATAGATATTAATGTTCCCTAGACTGCCACTTGTTATGAACTTCCACAGTACAGCCACATGGTTCTGAAGTTTTACCTACACTCTTCCATTTTCCCATTCAATCTAGATTTTTTTTGCATAGTCTAATACCTTTTTGTTAAAGGAATCCACAAACTCCTTTCAGTGGGTCAGTATGGAAAGAATTTCTGGGAAGTATGTACTCAAACTACAGGAGCAAGCTAGTGAGCATTATACATTTAGTATAATAAATTCCTGCCACTTGATTAAGCAGCTCCTTCGGTAAAATTACATAACCCACCCCTGAAGGTGTACAAGGCCAGGTTGGATGCTGCTTTGAGCAACCTGGTCTAGTGAAAGGTGTCCCTGGTCAGGGCAGGGGGGTTGGAAGTGGATGCTCTTTAAGATCCTTTTCAACCCAAACCATTGTATGATTTTATGATTGTGCTTCCTTGCAAAACCTTTACATTCCTTCAATGAAAAAAACCATGCATATGACCATTGGAAGTGGCTACATCGCAGGATACTTGCAATTTTGAGGATATAGAAGAGGTTTTTATGTGCTGAGGACAAAGTTTGTCACTCACATTTTAGATTTCCAGTGTCTGACATGAAACCAGAAGAATGTGGCCACAACTTATTTGCAACATGTTTGAGAACAACATGAAAAATGCACAGACCTTATTGGATACGGGAACTGCCACATTCCACCATGACTCAGTTTAAAATGAAAGCATGATATGCAGAGAGTGCTACCTTGTTGCTTTATAGTCATTAAAAGTCACCATGGACCTTCAGAAACTTTTTCTCCCATTCACTGTGTTTTTAAGCATAGATGTTAATAAATTTCATAATGTAGAAGACGGTGAAAAAAACAAGTCTCTCTGTTCTGACATTATTAAAATTTCCCATTCTGGTAATTTCTGTAGACCTTTCCCCATATATTTTGCATGTGGTACTAATATGGGCAGAAAAAAGAACTTCCTAACAAGATGAGTTGGTGACCTTGGATGACACTTTGCATTTCATAAAGTGTGAAAACAGACCTCGGTAATTACTTAAAAGATTCGTTTTCTTGATTCAACATTCCATGAATATATGACTTTAATTTTCATTGTACCTTGGGCTTCTGAATGGAAAGTCACTATTGAAAAAGAGCTTAGATGCCTGACTTGGATATTTTTTGATCATCCTTTGTTAGCTTTAGCTTAAAAAAAAAAAAAAAAAAAAATGAAGCACACATTCCTGTAATATTTCATCAAGTTCTGACTAACAGAGAATCAGAAATGTTCTAAAATGTACAATTACAAACAGGCATAAACTCTGAGACATTTTTGTGGTTTCAGAGAAAACTGACTTAAGTACATACGTCTGGAAAGTCCCACCAAGAAGCCACTTCTGTATTTTCAGGAAATTAAGCAAAAAGGCCCACTGCAATTTTTCTATTGTCGTTTGTTTATTTATTTGAAGCCACATAATAAGCAGAAATTTGTGATCATAGGTGCAGTATTTAGACCAAAAAGAAATATTTTTAAGATAAAAGAATTGTTTATATAAACAACTGTTCTCTAAAATTTTGAGACCAATTCTAATGGTCTTATATTCTGTGAGACTGTGAATAGTGGGAGGGTTCAAAGCTTTGTAGCTGTGGAACCAAGTCACGATCACAGTCATTCTCTTAAGTACTTTGTTTTTACTTCCTTTTCTCTGGAATGACCCACAGAGACTACTGGACAGATGAAAAGTAGTAGCATATGCCAGATGTCTCTGAAAAGCCTTGATATAAAGGGTGACTGGAAGAGTAGTGTCCTGAATTATATCCTGAATACTCTTGAGCATAAGAACAGATGTACTAGATCTGAAGGAGCCCATAGCCCCACATCCTGTCCCCAGCACTGCTCAAGAGCAGGGATCTGCAGAAGAGTATAAGAACAAGAAGACTATATAGTAAACATTCCCTGGTATTTGGAGGATCCGGATGACCAGCAGTTTGGAATTCAGAAATTTCTTTATATAAGTGTCTTGAGTTTGTCTAGCCCCAAAATACCCATAACTAAATGCATAAAAAAGTGGGTCAAACATACACTTTCCCACTCTCTTGATTCTTTCAGATTTGAAGACTTCCTAATCCTGATACCATTTGTGCAGTAATCCACCAACAGGTCTCTCTCCCATGTCATTCCCTGAAATGTTGTAAATTTCCAAAATCCACAATGTCATTTGGTAACAAGTTTCACAAGCCTCCTATCCCTTCTGCTTTGAATTTTACTGCCAGTAGCTTAATAGTGACTGCAAGAAGTTGGTCCATGTTAATGTTAGAAGGATCAAAATTACAGTCAGTGGGATTCTGATGCAGCTCAGAATCACATTTCCCCTTTTCAAAAAGCAAATGTCTTCACTCTCTGCATTGACAAAAAAGGAAAGTATTTTTCCTTTTTTTCGGAAAGTTTACCAGATCAAAGGCTTTTCCAGTTCTCTGAGTTTCTGGATTTCAGCAGTACTTTCTGTCTAAACCCCTGGCAATCCAGAACCCAGGCAGAAAGCACTTGAAAAGTTTCAAGCATGAGTAAAGAATTCTCTTCCAATCCTGAGAAAACAGATAAGGAAACCTGGAAACCAGACTTTTTGTAATAATACAGATATCAGATAATTAGGGACTCACAGCTGCCAAACTGAAGCCTGATTATTCAGGATACTTTGACTCTGTCTCAGATGACCTCTAAACAATATTACAGAGCTGTGAGACTCCGAGTGAGCCCTAAGCTGCACTATTAGTGATCGTGATGGAGGGATCACAAGTTGAAGCTTAAGTAGAAAGTGTCTGTTTCACACCATTTCTGCGCAGTCTTTGCACCTTTGTGCTGAGGTAAAAAGGTAAGTTCTGTAAGACTAACAGAAAATGGAAGGAAACAAGAACGTTTTTCATACTGGCATAGTAAGTACTGTAGTTCTGTCATATTTGTGCCACTGAA
Source organism: Poecile atricapillus (assembly GCF_030490865.1). Taxonomy (NCBI): domain Eukaryota; kingdom Metazoa; phylum Chordata; class Aves; order Passeriformes; family Paridae; genus Poecile; species Poecile atricapillus. The sequence continues at coordinate 150,548,578 of NC_081249.1, read as the reverse complement.
AGAGCGATGAGCTCACATAGCTCATGCACTCACAGCACATGCACATTGTGCAGTGTCCAGCAGCAGTTAAAGACACCGTTCCTTTGTTCAGCTGCCTCTTTGGTGTTGTGAAAGCATCTGTCTTCTGATAATGCAGGGTGCCTTTTCATATTACTACCTTACACTTTGTTTATGTTTTCTATTTTTAGGACAAAGTCCCCAAATGTCTTACCTTACTAAAAGTAGAATGTCATGTAGAGAAGGCATTTTTGTAAGGGTTTAGTTCTGAAAAATGTAAGCAGCGATGTGAATTTACAGAAGAACCATCCTGTCATCCTGTATCCTGCTACTCCCACACACAGCACAGTGCTGTGTGCAGTGTCACGGCCTTACCTCGATAAGCCTCCAATCTGACAAGACATGACAGCTGAGCTTGCACACGCCACCATGCTTTAGTGAAATACTAGGGTTTCTTATGCATAGTGACATGCTGATAAACTCTTAATTAGCTGCTGTTTATGAGTGTCTGCTTCTACTGTAGATCTTAATTCATTTGCCTCTGCCTATACTATGTCTCTAAGTGCCAAATATGGATTATATTGCAACTGGTATCCTCTTGTGTGTGCCTATACAAAGGATGATTAGCTGTAAAGCCTTCTGTGAGACATTTTATATGGAAAACTACTTACAAAATATATCGGGTTGCACCAGACAGCTGTCTAAATTCTGGAATGAGTATCTGCTAACCATTTATATGCCAAGATTGCCATTCAAAGTTACTTGTAACTGTATCCACTAAAGCAAAAGAACTATTTGGCAAGTAACATTTTTCTGACTCCCAGTTGCCCTGGTACTCAGCATTATACCAGCCCAGCACAAGGGGGCCATTATGCTTTTTCTCATATTACCAATCTCTGTGGTCTACTGTGCTGTCAATTGAAATTTCAGATGTCTGTTTCTAATAGAATGCTTCCTGCTGTGATAATAAAGGTGATTCATATAGTGATATAGTGTCCTAAATATTATATGAGTTTTTCCAGAACACACTAGACACTTTAGCTTTAATGCCACTCAGTACTATTCTTTAATTATACATGTTTTTTCTCAAAAGGGGATTAAAAAAGACGATGAGGAATGCAAATAATATGATCTCTAAAGAGATCTATGTGAAAAAGATATAAAGATATAAATATAAACTTTTTTTCTTTGCATTGGAATCGGTGAAAATATTTCTGACACAACTCCTTTTGTGACAGTATATATATTCTATGGTGTCCTCCCTCTTTCAAAGATACATGGCATTCTTTTAGAACATGTTCTTCAGTAAAGATGCAGAATAAAATTAGGCTGTACTTAGAAGCAGATACCTGTTATGTGCTATCTTTGAGCAGCGATGAGCACAGCTGAAATCTGTGCTTCTGTTGGAGTCCCTTGTCACTCCCACAATAAAAACAACATGACTGTGCTAAGTAGATGTGACCTTGACTTTCATTTTTACTTATTTTTGTTATTATTATTATTATTATTATTATTATTTACATCTGTATTTAGATTTCACTCTATTTTAAACTGCTCTGTCATAGGTCATAATTTATGTTTCCCCACCCTGTCTTTTCATTTGCATCCCAATTATAGTAAATCTTGCAAAAAAGAGAACCTTGCAGAGTGAAATAGGGAGAAACAGTGCAGGCTGTTTCACCAGAACAAAAGACTTTTTCCCTCTTCAGATACCAAGAGGCTTTATCCGTGAACCTAATATCTAAAAATTCCCAAGCATGCTGAAGTCCTGATTCCCTGCCACTTTAGGTTAAGTAAAAAGAGTTACAAAATTATCCTTGTGGCTTGCTACTTAATTTATCTATCCAGTTATTCCTCTCAGAACTTGAAAGGATGGGTAAATATAATATTCACCCCACCTTGCCACACACCTACATTGCCTTTTTTTACCTCTCTGAGCTTTTCCTTTTTTGATGGACATGGGAGTGACAGCAGAACTTCCTTAGTTTGGCTGCCAGATTGTCTCTTCTTGTGGGAGTTGGGAGACCTGTCAGTAAAGGTACCTTCTGCATATTCAAATGTGAAGGTCATTGTCTGGCTTTGTGCTACTACTTATATATAATATAAGTGCTTATATAATCTCAGTGCTGATAATAGAGGATCCCTTCTTTAAAGCTTTAACCCTAAAAGACATAATTTCCATTTGGCAGTAGTTTCTGATCCACATGTTCACTGAAGACAGGCTTCCTCTTTTGAGAACTGGAGGAAACTAGATTTGTCATTTGAAAGGTCAGCAGCTTTTACATAGCAAAAAAAAAAAAAAAAAACAACAAAAAAAACCCAAAAAACCGGATGGGAAGTAAAGCCAGTGATTTGTATTTCTATCATAACACTGGCAAGACCTCTGAAAACAGGAACAAGAACAGGTCTTGGAATATTTTAAGCGTAGTGCCAAATTAGTTCCAACCTGTATCTATTCAAAAGTAGAAGTAAGCAGGAACATAAAACACTGTTGATTTATGTTCCTTAACCTCTTCCCAATGTCATATTATTCTCATTGTACAGTCGGCTTTACAAGCTCCAGCAAAGGACTGGCATCACCAAGAGCTATGGAAAGCCCTGTGTACACATGTACAGAAAAGGAATGTCTTCTCCTTAAATAGCAATATTACTTACTTCTCTCAGTGTGAGACTGGAAATGGTAACATACTCAGCACTGTCAAAATACACTTTAAAATAAAAAAACAAAAATCAACACAGAACTGTCTTTTATAAACTATTTTACAAACAACCTAAGGGCATTTTTATCACATGGACAGAAAATCAGTTTTTGTCAGAATAAAGTTAACTACAAAATCTAAAGCAATATTTACATATTCAGAAGTACAACAATATAACAGCAACGCAAAGAGTCCCTGTGAAGGACTGTTTCTGATCTATTGTCCATTAAAAAGGGATCATTTGGTCTATTTTCAGAAAATCTACCTTGAATCAGGTCAGCAGTCTGGTGACTTCACCCATTACAATTGCATTTTAGTGTATTCACCACAAGACTGAACACAAGACAGACAGACATGAAACTGAAGAATCAATAAAAATAAAATCTGTGGAAAATGTAGTCTGAGAGCATCAGTCAAAAACCCAAGGTGAATGAAATATTTGTAGGTACCAGAGTGCCACATTTTTGACACAAGATGACAGACGGGTAAAGGTGTAATTCACAAGCATTTACTGAACAGAGAATTAATCTCAGTATTACAGGCAAATTTGTGCTGCAGAGGAAAGTCTGAGAGAGACCATATGGCTTTAAGTCAGGAAAATAACAGGTTTGCTGACTGTAAAAAAAAAAAACTTTCTTACTGAGGTATGTGGTTTTGATGGCAGATTTAGCAAATGATTGGCACAAGATAATAGAGTGTATTTTTAAGAACCACAGGATTATCCTACATTTGTGGTACCTGCCTTTATTGTATGGTCTGAAGCCTCAGCCTGGATCTAAATGTTTGTGTCTATCTCTTTTTTAATATTTGTTATTAAGTTTTTTTTTACAAAAATACTTCGCTTGAAGCAAAGTGTAGTATATATCATTCAATCTATCTACTGAACTTAGCTTTACTTATCTGGGTGAGAGACTCTAAAAGCAATTTATTTCCATTTGGAAATGTGAACAGTTAACAGGAAAATTCTGTTAGTTTTGCAATTAATTTCTTTTTATGGATGCATAAGTCAAATTTGAAAAAAAAATCATGTTTGACAAATTTTGTCCCGTTTTGTAGATGAGATTACATTCCACCACAACACTTAAAAAAAAAAAAAAAGAAAAAAAAGGCTGAGGGAAATCCCTTACATGTTTATTCTAAATATGTTCAGTGTATACAGAGGAAAAAATATCCTGTTAAGTATTCCTGGAAACTGGCGGTGACCTGTTACAAACAGGAAACGCATGGCAGGGGACAGAACATGATGCAGCAGCTTCCCCAAGTCGCAGCTCAGCTGCACAAATGAATTGCTGTTGTGTTTTGACTAGAGAATTAGTAGACAGCAAGTGCACCTTGTCCTTTCCATGGAGAACATCCACATTGCTCCCTTCTCCAGTAAGGGTACCCAAAAGCCCATGGAGCCCAGTGGCAGAGGTGGTCTTGTGTCAGGGGCTACATGAACAACCCCTTGGAGCAGTGTGAGGGGCAGAGGGGAGGAAGGATGCGGCCAGTGTACAGAGCTCCCCTCCAGCAGCACTGCTGGCCCTGGGCTGCCATGCTCCCTGCCCAGCTAGGGGCTACCCCTCCCTCCCAACCAACCCTACTCTGAGAGCAGACCTGAGCAAATGGCATGTGTGAAGTCCACTTTAATCACAGCCCTTGCAGCCACGGAGACATAACTTGTGATGCATCTGCTCAGTAATTCACCTGAAGGCAGACCAACCAGCTGAGGAAATGAACAACAGTAATTCCCCTCAGAACATCTGCATCCTATTCCCAGGTCTTCCTCATGTTCCTCATTGCCTCTTTTCTTTCTCAATGTAGGACTTCAAATATATGCATGCATAATTCAATTCTGTATTACATAGCTTCTTCAGTGATTTTTTCTGTCCTTTTTCAGTTTTAGCATGATTCTCCCCATATTTCTCAAATGTACAATAGCAACAAAAAAACCAAATCTGAAGTGCTTCCTTATCACCCTGGAATTACAGCCTTCTGATTGTATGGAGTATTGTATTTTTCTATTATTTATTTTTTGATTGTTTATAATGTTGCTAGTTTCTTTGTTAATTTTTCTTTTTTTCTTTTCTTTTTATTGAACCAAAAAAGGGCGAGATGTCGCCCTGAAAACTCAGCTTCTGAGCTTGCTGACATGGTTTTCTAAAGACTTTCCCAGGACAGTAACTATGAACATAGATATGTGTACATTCTTTCTGTTACACGTCTTGTGATGGGCATGTCTCATGGCCAGTGCAGTGAGAAAGTGTTATCCTGACCATCCAATCCCTGGCCGTGGTCAGAAGCCTATAAATCCTGGGAGGAAAAATAAACTTTCTCTTTCTCTCACCACACCTCGACCTGTGTCCATGTGATCTGTTCATCTTCAGTGGCAACACTTCCTAGCAATTTTTGCATTTCCATGATGACCTTCAGTCTTCTGCGTAGCTGTAAAGAACTTTTATCTAGCTTCTCAAAATCTCTTTTGACCACTTCTATAAATCTAGTCAGGGTACCAACTCAAGCACAGAACAGCAGTCCTAAGTGCCCCTAAATTACCTTCAGAAAATACCTGAGATGCCTCTCTTCCATTTACATGCCTGATTAAGTGCTTATTTGCTATGCAGGGCAAAGCTCTTGCTTTGAAAGTTCTGTTGACTTAACAATTATCTTTTTGAACTAGAGCAATGCTAGAGGTTTCTAGTCTGGTATTTCCAAATCCCTTCTTGGCATGGTTAATCAATCCAAAAGCCTTTTTCTTGTTTAAACAGAAGACTGGATTTATGAAGGCCACAAATCAAGTTTCTTTACTTGATGTTATAGTTTGAGTAGTCTCTGAATTTCTCATCTGTAATATGAAGACACTGACCTACAGGCCAGCTTAGCAGCTCTGCACTACTGCAGTGAGACAAAGCAGTTTTGACTGCTGATAGGCTTCATAGAAAGATAACTCTTTTCACTTTCCTTCTGTAGCTTCAGTGGCTACAGAATGTTTGGCTTTCCCTTTCCCAAAGACTTGGCATGAACAGCTCTCTGGGAGAAAGTGAGTGTGTTCCTGTCAGATTCATCTCTGCCTGAAATGTGGAGTTTAAACAGTGGTCCTTTAACTTCTCTGAATGAAAAGTTTTTAGTTTGCTCACTCTGTTCTTTTTCAGAATCAGCTCACTTAAAGGAGAACATGATCTGTCACCTTCTGGTGGGACTGGATGTTATTTTAGCCCCCAAATTCAGTAAACACAAAGAATTTTTTTAGCTATATTTACACCCCTCTTAAGATAGACTCTCTTCTTTGTGATTTCAAGCATGCTTCAGTATTAGCCAATATGTAAGGGAAAATATGTATATTTTCATTCTTCCAAGAATAGCCTAGTATTAAATAACCATAAATCAGTTGGAGACTGATCCCAGCTGAGATCACAACTCAAAATTCCAAAACTCAGAGCAGAGCCCAATGTTTGAATCTCTTCTATCCAAAATTATATAAATCCTTCATGAATGTGGCTAATGTACTACAACATAGACAGCTTCAATTGTTTTCTGTCTCTGCTTAGCTGTTTTCATGGCCTCAAGACTTGTCACTTAATGTCTTTCTCACAGTCAATTTCTCCAGCTATAAAATGGTGTTAAACTGTACTTCTTTGTAAAGTATTATAAGATAAGCTGGGGAAACGTTTCTGTAGACCTGGAGTTTTATTATAGCGACTGTGATCAGAACCCTAAATGTTGCACTGTATATAAGCAAAATATTTCTGTGCCATTCATCACAGGCACAAAACCAAAACATTTTTCTGTATAGCAAAAGTGACTGGGCTGCAGCTGTTGCTCTCCAAGTAATTATCCATTTGTGAGTGACAGACATACTTACTAGGTGATGTATAGCACAGAGTATCTACCTGAGGACTTCCAGTACAATGGATACCTTTGTTCACCTTTAGTCTGTGATCTGGCATATAAATGGAAAGTCAGAGGATTTAAAAGGTTTCTACATTTGGTATGCATGCTGGTAATATTAAGCCTGGAATTTGTTAAGGAAAGCATTATTTAATCCATTTTAAAAGACAACATGCATTTCTGGCAATGCTTCTCAATACAGGACAGCAATGAATCTTTTACAGCTTTGCACATGCAGGTCATTGCCAATTATGTAAATAGGGTAGATAAGAAACTAAAGAATCTTAGATTGTGCAGTGCTTTTTACTAGGATAAATAATTCAACAAATATAGAAGTAATCAACCTTGGGAAGTTAGGTTTACTTAAAGAAAAAATATCACTTTTGCAGCAAACTCAGTTACCCAGTCCTTGCATCATCTTGCCTTACAAATTGGGCACATATTCATGCTGACCTAAATTACTGGTTTGTAATTGGACACAACCTTTGAAAAGTTTCTCATTTGGGACTGAACTTTTTATGACCTGCATAGAAAACTGCTACTTGAGGGAAAAAAAAAAAAAGAAGACCATAATTTGAGCTGAGCTGATGAGTTTTGCTCATAGGGAGACAACAATTGATTTGGGAATTTAATTTATATGGAGATCATTCCAAAAAAGCATTTTACAAATACAACAACCATAGAACACTTTTTTGCAACTAAAAAGTTAAATCTGGCCCTTAAAAATCATTTATAGCAATTTCTGAATGTTTTCTTTGGGCTTTCCGGTCCTTTCATGCTTTCATGCATGAGACGCAAAACAAGTCCTTCACCTGGGATTTCTATGCAAAGATTAGGTCACCAGCCTAACTACTGAAATTGGGTGGTTGTCCCAATGCCAAATTAGTGATTTTCTAAATAAAGTCATTCTGTGCTGCAGATTTATTTGCCAGTGCTGGGCTTATGCATGTGGACAACCAATCTGAAATTATGGTTTTTCTTGTAGCTGAACAAACCTGAATTTGAACATGTCCAATTTATAAAACTGCCAGCTAGATCCTTACAAGCTGACTACAGATAACATGTAGTTTTTGCCTACAAAGCAGGGGTGCAATGGGTCAGAGTTACTACACTTACAACTTTTCTTCAGAATGCTTTCTCAGGATGGTGTAGACAGTCGTTAAAATCAAAAATCTGCTCAGCAAAGTAAGTGTGACTCATATAAGCAATAGTTTGCTGAATCATCCATTTTTACAGTTGAAGGGCTTCACTCATTTTTCTTGCATAACAATTGCAAAAATGCAGCCTAAACTGGGTATAAAATGCTCCCAAATGTGGAGATGTTACTTTATACTCTCTGCACTCTGTTAGTTCCAGTACAAATATTACTCACCATAAAGAGCAATGGCAAACAAAACTTAACGAGAATCCAGGGCACGCAATATTCTGGTTATATGGCATGCTCTATGGAATGAAACATACAAATTGACACACAAAAGAAAAGGCTTATACTGTTGTTGATTTTGCAGATTTTTTTTTCCTGTTGCTTTGGGCCAAATATTCTATTACTAGGGTTTAGAAATAATCTTATGTTCAAAAAAAAAAAAAAAGAAGGTACTTATTTCAAACCAGTTACCAGTTCCTAGTGCTAACTGCTTTAGAAAGAGCCTCTTTTCAAAAAAATTTTAACATGTTCACTTCATTAATTTTGTGTTAGTAGCATAATATCTATTTGTAAGTGTTTCTGGTAGTCATTGCATAAGTCAGAACTTAGTTCCTTATTTTTAATTGACTTATAAAATAGGAAGAATTAAATTATGTTTTGCAGTATCAAAGGATCTTCATAGAAGTTTCATTATTGAAAGTTACTTCTGTCTCCACTATGGCTTTTGCATAAAACCCCCAAGGGATTGTACAAATATCCTAAGCTAAATCTTACAACCCTAGCATGAAATAATGATAATAATGTGGGCTCAGGGGTACAGAAAGAGCACTATAAGATATTAGGTTCACTGCTCATCATCACCATCAAAACAGTCAGGACTGAGAAGAAAATAATTTGAAAAGTACCTTGCATCTGAAAGTCAGCAAAAAAAAACCACCAAGGAAGGTGCTGAGAACAGATTGGCTGGATTCAAACTTCCAGTCTTTCCAGAGTTGCAACTCTATTCATCTCTGGAACAATTTTCAGTGCTGGAAGTCTTTTGCCATAAATGCATAAATGTATGTTTTTACATTTGCTATTTAGTGATATATATATATATATATATATATATAGTAGTGATGATGCAATAGTAGCAATAGTGGTATGTATTATGCAAAACACTGGTTTCTGAGCACCAAGGATACCCAAATGTCTGTGATCTGAGAACTGAAAAAAGTTGTGTTACTGGACAAAAACTAACCTGTACTGAGTTACAGCAGCATGGATGTCCATAGGTTACTGTGATAAAAGCACTACCAAAACTTAACTTGGTTCTCTGATTTTTGTTGGAGAAAGTGACTGTTTCAACTTTTCGTTAAGAACTAAGCCTGTTACCAGCAGCACCTTCTGTAGGATGTATTTCTTGTATGCTTTAAAATAATGTTAAGAGAAGTGCTAACACATAAGCAACTCAATGCTGGTCTTTAGGAAAGAAGTATGACTAAGGTGGAGACTGATACACATCAGAGTAAGAAAAAACTTTTCCTCTACACATCTTTTCTTGAGGTGCAATGTGATTGTAAAGCTCCATTTTAGAAATACAGAACTGGTCAGGGACGAGGTCATAATATATTTGTGTAAGTTATAAAATATGACTGTTTGTATTACGAAACTATGAAATGCATTTTGGAGTTTTTTGGATATATTACCAGCCCAAAATCGTTTTCATTCATCAATGCAACTAGTTAATCAATTTTCCATCCTTTAACCAAAACTAAGCCTTTCCTGAAACCCTTACTGTGTTACAGCACACAAACTCCTTTAATGAGCTTGCCCAAATCTGCCTTAAGGGGGCTTATTTGAACATTGCTATCCTCATTGTAAAAACCACAGTCACAGTCACCGCAGCCTCCTCCATCATGGCAAAGCTGTAAAAAGATCCACCTATAGGTACTTATAGGGACAGCTTTTGCCTCACACTTAAGGAAGGTAACATTCCCTTTGTATGCAGGTGCCATATCAAGTTACTCATTTACAAGTTACTTTACAACATTCTTCATCTTCTATGCTATATGTGCACGTGTGTGTACAGAAAGACACACATAGCCTAGGATGAAAACTGGAAAGTACACATAAATATCCAATCCACAAAGGGCTTTTTGAATTTGTAACTCTTCAGTCTTAGCAGTACAACTAATCTTACTGATCTTTGCTGGGAAGCCGAAGTGCCAGGATAATAATATGACACATAGGGCTGTTCCCTGCCTGCTGAATGAAATGTGAATTTAAAATTAAGGAAATATTTACTGTATATTTTAATATACTCAAATATATTTGAAATCTTTTATACAGCAAGATAATTGTTAATGAAATGATCGTGTTTCAGTTCATTTATATGTGTAATATTTGCATGATAAGGTGCTGTGTTATGTGTTTTGCTGACATTCTTATACTCTGCCAGAGAATATGCTGTGCAGAGTTAATGAAAGAAATTATATTATTTTGCTTGTAATGTTTATTTACTGTATTATCACCATATGATTTAATTATTCTGATCAGTTGAGACCTGATTGTCATTACACTCATGCAGAGATAGGGCAAACATTTGGAACTATAATGGTAGTACTTTAACCACTTTGCATGAAATTATAGGCAATATTTAAATTTTTCTCTAAACTTAGAATAATTTCTGGGAACATACTTTTTACTTCAAGTTTGGGGAGCTTGTTTATTTTCCTTCCTAATAACCAGGCTTATTGCTAAGTCATTTGAGTTTCTTTAAAGATCAGGCTTCTGCATGCATATACATTTGCTCTTGAATGTCTAATAAACAGTTTTGATTTGGAAAGTAAAATTGGCAATTGATTAGACTGCTCTAGAGCACAGTATAGCTCCACACTGATGAGAGCTACTCGTATGGATTTTACTGAAGTAAGGCAGAGCAAATTGCAGCTTATATACAAGCACCTTTCTTAGAGAGTTAAATGACAGATACTTGTTCTTTCATTGACTTGAACTTATTTGCAACTAATTATTAGTTATAAAAGTTATTAGTGACAAAAATCTGGGCAGTAAAAATGCATTTTCTTAGATTTTAAATCCTTTGTTTGAGACCCAATCTTGATCTTGTTAAATTTGCTGGTAAAATTCATGTAAATATCAACTGGAGATTGAATTCTTTTGCAGACTAAAATGTTCTTGCCCACAAGGGGAGGTGTTAGCTATTGGTCCACCTGAAAAAAACCCTGTGTAACAATCATATCAGCCTGAGTCTGAATCAGATGGCTCCTTCAATATTCATACTTGTGGTTCAGCAGAGCGGGAGGTTATCTTTCACAAGACACAGCAGCCAATTACTGCTTTAGACTTACTGAATAATTCACTAAAAATTGAATACTGGAAGAAGAGTACTTAATGCTTTACTCAGTTCTGAAAGTTGGATCAAAATGTGGGACTGGATCAAGCAGAAGCTTGGCACAGTATCTGATATGCCTTTTCTAAGAGGAAGAAGCTCAAAAGATCTGGAGTATTTTGATTGGTAAATTGGTAATTGTGGTTGCCTGGGGGAGTGGACAGGGGTAGAAACTGTTTTATTGAATGGATGAGAATTCTGAACACAGCAGGAAACACAGCCTACAATGCTTCTCCAAAAATGCCGGCACTGATATTAAACATGTATGCCTCATCCCACTTGAGTAATAAGAGTACTGTGACTTCAATTTATTCCCCATGCAGGGAAAAAAACCACGTCCCACTGTGATAAAGCACTAGAATAACAATGAGACAACCTGGAGGACGAGCTCTGTGCTGTTCACTGTACACCTGTGCTGTAGTAGCTGCCAGCCAGTTCCCATGGCCCCTCCATCCTGTCCCACAATCCTATGCCAAATTGAATCCCAACAAAAAGACCACTGCTAATGTTGCTGTGCTGCATGATTCCCAAGCTGAAGTTCTAGCTCATGAGAACTAATGGCAATGGTATTAACTATTTAAGCACTGTTTGAATGCTAAAACATGAATTCTAGGTTGTTTTGTACTTCCTGCTCATTTTTTCTTCCTGATCCCAGAGGGAATGCAACAAAGTGTCTGTCCCTGTCTTCCAATATCCTTACTTTATAATCCAGGAGAATCTGGGATATAGAAAACACTTCTGCTCAGGGGGAAAATATCTCCTCTGCATAACTGCAAGGTCCACTTCCTAGAACTTGCCTGGCCCAGTTCCCTAAACATGGCAACTCTACTGCTTTCCCTGGACAAGCTCAGCAGTCTCATGCATGTGTCCCATCAGCAGGAAGCTTACCCTGATCCAAGGACACTTGCACCAACAATGTGGTTTTACTACTGACATTTTTTCAGGATCAAAAGAAAAATTATGTTGCTTAAAGCCTTCCCCTGGGTGCCACAGGCCACCAACCAATCTTACTACACAGTAAGAAACACCCCATGCTTTCTTGTCCTTCTCTCTAGGGACTCTGTATCAAGCTGCATTTGGAGGTGATGGGAAGTACAGCCTCTACTTGAATAATAAGGAAATGCTGTTATGCAGTAGCCCTTGGAAATTTATTGCTCTTTAAAGAAAAATACAGGGGAAGAAGCCATCAAACAGCTCAGCTAGGACAACATACTTCAAGTTGCATCTCCCTGTGTTTAGCAGATGACAAAGACACTGAACATAAATAATGAAACCATATGGACTAAATTTTTTTACCCACTCCATTCTCAGTTCCACTTTTTCTTGTGGCAAAGTCTGGTTTTGGCATTTGATCTCTTCTAGTTACCCCTCCCATTCCTTTGATTAAATTAGTTGCATATGTAGATCTGTGTTTGTGTTTTCTAATGTCAGATAACATCTAATACTGCATCTCTTTCAAATGAGAGTAAGAAGAATACATTTTATCAGTGTGTTTCCCTACCATCTTCTCAAAGAATGTAACACTTTTCTCCTCAGACTTCTCTCTTTTTTGCCTTATCTTTGTATATCTTGAAGATTTCTTTCTGTATTAGTTTCTGGTAGCTCATCCTCCTCTACTGAAAATACAAGGATTAAAAATAAAAAAATAAATAGATAAAAAATAAAATAAAGTTTAAAAAAGCTGAAAAAAATCAAATTACATTAAGAAAATAGCAACAGGCAAATGTGATCCCACACTATTTCCTAACTTGTGGTGTATGAGGAGGCAGTGATGGATTTCATGCTGTGAGTGTTTTATAACTATACTGGAAAAATAGCATTTTATTACAGGGTTGTTTCAGACCTCAAAAGCCTAATGATGGTCATGCCAAAATAGCACAACATGGAAGTGGCAAAACAAACCCCAAGCAGATGCCTCTTAGGAATATTTGGTGCTGTATGAGTGCATGGTTTTAGAAGGGAAGGCTTTCTCATTCAGAGAAAGTAGTAGTCCTATGGATCATTAGAGAACCTGCCAGTCATAGCGGACATTTCTGTTGTCTATGAAGATAAAATTCCTCTTCCTGATCCTTATGACTTGTTTACTCATGTATTTTTACATTATAAAACCTGAGAGATTCGTATACCATGCCAATTATACTAGATCACTAATGTATTGCAGAGGAAGTCTATCGAAATTAGAAAATAAAATTTTCAGTGATACCATTGTGAAAATCTTAATATTTTGTAGCTTTTCCAAGTGCATTACTGCAATTTTCACCAATTCTAGTTTCCATGTAAGGGTTACCAGACACATACATTTGGGAAAAGGGATGTGTAGTATTCATAGAAGAATGACTCACAGAAGAAAAGGGCAGAAAAAGAAGGGAGAGGAATATCTAAAACTGGGAAATGGAAGGCAAAAGAGAACACTAAAACAGAAAAGTGTGAAGCCAAATCAGGGACAGTTTTAAAATCTAAAAATAAAGCTTCCAAATAGATACAAATAGGAGTAGAATTAGTCTGATCCTGTATAGGGGATCTCTCCTTAAAATATTATTTGTAGTCAGACTGAAAGGGATTTTATTTAAATGCTGATCACATTTTGTGAGGTGTAGCCTGAGAACCATGATTTATGTAAAGAGACTCCTATTTAATATTAAAGATAAAGAGAATTATTTGAAGCTAGAGAAAATATATTCCAGCTCAGTTCTTCATCACATTGGCTGATTAATATTGACTTTCTAGCCTTTTGTGTATCACCTGATACCTGCTACTGGTTTTTCCAGCTGGTTATTATTCGTTCAACAGTAAGAGAGACTGTTTCTTTTACCTGGGTGGTAGCTATGTGTTAGTAACAATCTTGCTTGGAAAGATCCAGTGATTCATCCAAAATGATGGAATGGGGTATCCTGATCCACCCGAAGGTGGCACAGAAAAGGCTTCTGAGTCTCTGTGGGTTTTGAGATGAAGTAGGATTTTTTCGTGATGGTGCAGCGAAAGAAATGTTCTCAGAGCAGTTTCTAAGAATAGCAGGATGACTTCTATAGCAATCCTGTGAGTAATTTGAGAGCATCATCTATTCTGTGTTTCTGAATCCCATGAGAACATTTAAAACATAAATATATATAATTGTACAACAGTTGGGTTTTTTTTGTTGCATACGACTTTTTTTCATTTAAAATAGCTTGACTTGCATAATAAATTTTCTGTGATCTACAGTGTTTGAAGAATCTTTGTGTTATTTGGAATGCAAGAGCACACGCCAAATCTTGGGCTTCGTATTTCTTTACCTTATCTGTGAGCTAATGACAAAAGTCTATGGAAATGTAGGTGGTAGATTTGAAAATGAAAGATCTGGGAGCTTCAGCAAGGCAGCTGAACCACAAGAGAATCATTCTCAGAAGATTCATTAAGATGCTAGCAAAGTTTCTTCCATGTGTCTCATTTAATAGAAGCAACCATTACACAGTAGCTAGCATATATGATCAGTGAAATACACTCATGGCCAACACAGGAGATAGTAACAGTCTCACAGTTTGAGGTAATCCCAAAGCAAATGTCAGCCACTCACCAATCTTGAAAGCCATTGATTACAACTCTATTTCTAATGGAAAATCAAATAAAAGCATTGGCACTGTTGAAGAAAGGAATATGTGATGTGGAAAGATTAAAGGACAGACACCCTGATCTAGCTGAACCCAGCTGAATGCAGCTGAAGTTTCAGAAGATTAGTAGTGGCAAGAGGCAGCTCCTTTTGCATTCTCAGTCTTCAGGTTGTTGGTCCCAAGGTCAGACTGCTTCAGGGCTGCCTTGTACCTAAATCATGAGATCTAGGGAGTGTTTCTTAGCAAATTATTGCAAAACCATACCATTCCCAGTAACAGTGTCTTTCCTTTGGAGTCATCCCTTGCACTGCTGGGTTGGCAGATATCATAGGCCATTTCATGTAACCTAGAAGAAAATTATTTCTTTACATTTAATATAAATTTATGGCTGTTGTAAGCTTATGTTTCTCAATAATATGATTTTACACTCTCACACCAGGCAGAAATTTGATCCCAAACCTTCTATAAGCTATACAAAACACAGCAGCATTTCTAAAAATGAAACTGAAAATGGATATGTGAACATATGCATATTTGGAAGTTTGTAATATTTGTTAGATCAGTAATACAGCGGAGCATGGAAAATTCCTAACTATAAGACTCATATGGCATAGAACTTGAAAATATATACAGGAACAATAGTCCATTAGCAAAGATTGCCTGGAAGTCCAAGTTAACTGCTACAGTCAGTCATGTACATAAATGCTAAAGCAATAAAAGCCAGCAAAAGCTTATTGCTATGTAATCAATAGCAATTTGTAATCAAATTCTCCACCTCAAAATTCAGTGGCTGATTTTGAAAGTTCATAAGTACTAAGAAATTTAGCACCAGATCAAGAAAAATTACCTCCTTGATTCTTTTTATTATGTCTTTGTCCAATTTTTCCTATACCTGCACTTTTAAAAACTTTTAAAAAGATTATTTATCCTATCAGATCATTAATTCTGTGAAGCAAAATTTTTCTGATGGCTTCAGGAGCTTGGGGAGAAAAAACAGACAAATGTGCTAAATGACTGTTTTGCTTGACTCCTTCTCATTCCTGCAGATAAACTTTCTTTATCTGTTTTGAACAGTGGTTATGGGAGTGCTTCTCAGATGGTATTTTTACTTTAACAGAGGTAATTACTGTTGATTCAGGAAAGCATATTAGCAAAGAGATGATATCTCAAGACTTCATTGATGGTAATCTAAAAGACAAGAGTCCAAAGAACATGCTCAAAGTGTGTTTTTCACTGGATGGCCTTTTGCAGCTCACCAGGAGTCTGTGTCCTGAGCACAGCACATTTCAAGTCAAATCACAGAAAAAAAAGTTATTTACTTTTACATTAACACTTGCTTTTGCACACTAGGTGGATTTCTGTATGAAATATATGTCAGTCAGCTGCATTCTCCATTTACTTCCAAGAAAGTTTCACTCTTTGATGTCTCTTGAGGTTTAATTTTTTAATTTCTCAGAATGCTTTATCAATCCACTTTTAGCCTGCCCACTCTTACTGTTCTAAATTGATGCATAACCAGTCAAGCTAAATAACAGTTCCCAGCAATCTCAGATATGCAGCATTTTCAGGTACACATTTTCTAGTAACAGTGGGAGAATAATGTGCGGTTAACATATTAGAGTGAAATCAAGGGATCTAGAATCAATTCATGCTCTTAGCACAGGGACTCAGTACTTGGGTTACTCATAGCAGAAAAATTATACAACACATGTCCTCGGGCCTCTGATGATCTAGGTGCCTCACTCACAACCTAGTCTCCTGAGCCAATTCTAGGCAATGGACAGATAATAGTTGTAGGTGTCTCCCATTTCTGTCTGCAAACAGGATTGGACTTCCACTCTTCATTGGATTGTTCTCTAAGTGCTCATTAATGTCCAGTGCAATGAAGCTCAGAGGCTGAGAACCATAGACACTCTGATACTAGCAGCAGCGGAGCCTACCAAGCAGATACAATGTCATGGAAGAAAAATAGTTGAAAATGTTTATTAATTTTGAAATGCTTAATTTTTCAAGAACAACTGAGATATAAATTTACAGAAACAGCTGGAGCATCCTCTTCTGGGGATAGGCTGAGGAAACTCAGCCAGTTCAGCCCCAAGAAGAGACAACTGAGAAGGGACCTTGTCTGAAGGGAAGTGGTCAAGAGGATGGATCCAGCCTCTTCTTGGTGGTGCCAAGCAATAGGACAAGAGGCAATGGGCAGAAAGTGACGCAATGGCGGTTCCATTTGAATATGAGGAAGAACTTCTTTACAGTGTGAGTGACAGAGCACTGTAACAGGAGTCTCTCTCACCAGAGATTTTCAATAACAGTCTAGACACAATCCTGAACCATGTGCTCCAGGATGACATGGAGGCTGGATCAGATGACCCTCTGTGGTCCCTTCCAACCTAACCCATTGTGATTCATGAACGAGAAAAGCTCATATATATGTATGTGCATGTATATATATGTATGTGTATTCATATACATGCATGTGTGTCTGTGAATGAGTGTGTGTATGTGTGTGTGTGTGTGTGTGTGTTCGTGTGTGTGTATGAAAGACATTTTAAAAAGAAGGGTACTTCACAAGCATTTAGAAGATTGATTTAGCAATGGAAGAATTCAACCAAAAACCCAGAGCACATTTCCAGCCATGTGTTCTTCATTGTACTTGTCTGCATTTCCATCTAGAATGAATAACTGGAAACACTCTGTCAGTACACCAGATCACAAGAGGAGCAGGATGCTTCTTAACTACCACACATTTTGTAAAGGAGAAAAGGCTGTTTGCTGTAGTGTAAGTCAGATCAGGCTGAAGAGAAGCAATTCTGTCTCTTCCTCCCACACACAGACAATTTACACCTGCACAATTCAGCTGTGCTGAAGCATTTTAATCAATCTCAGAAAATCAAGAATAGGGTTTAAAATTCCCTTCTCAGGGAAGATCAGAGATGTAGGAATGTCGTATCATATATGATGCAGCTGGTGTGTACAATGGAAAGAATTAAAAATAGTTTCTAAAACCTTACTAATTTGTTTTTTCATATATTTGTGAATTGGATTTAGTCATTAAATTAACTGAACACTGTTCTTTGTACAGCAAATACATGTACTTTGTTATTTACAGTGGGAGATTTTTTTTATCCTTACAGAATGTGGAGGCTACGAGGAAATATGTAAAGCATTACTATTATCCATGATTCATTGACAACAGGGCAGTTTTTGTCCATACTTCTTCAGAAATGGTGTTTCTTACAATAGTGCCAACTAATAAAAAGAGCCTATTTTTCTAAGCACTATGGAAACAGAATAATCTTAAAACAAGCCCTACCTCAAACAGTTTACAACCTAAGGAATGAGAGAAAGCAGATAGGAGTTGTTACTCTTTATGTCTACCCTTGTATAATGAAACTGTAAAGAATTATATAAATTGTTGCTAGTTCTGATGTAGCTTTGTGATTTGCAGATTAAAGTGAAACTAAGTATGGTTTCTGCCTTACTATTCCAAGACACATTTGAATTTCTGGATCTGAATGAACCTGACGACCTTCTTCCTCACAAAGGCTTTTAGTTTTACTTCCACAGTTTTTTAATCAAACTTGGATGAAAGGGGAGACACACTGAAGGTTTTCTGATGCCTCCTAATCAGAATTCTAAGTCAGATGAGGCACCAAAATCAGATCATACTTAATCTGAATATTAATAATGTTTATTTGCCCTTAATTGTTTTGAAGCTGTTAAAATGCTCTCATGTAAACTAGTGAACTGCCTGCAAATGTTAGCAGACTGAGGTAGCAGGGGGAAAATTGATAGACAAAAACAGTTTTAAGGCCTTGAGTGATAATTGTAATATCTTTGGGGGGAAAAAAACCCCACAGTTATCCTGTCTCTTCTGTTTACAAAATGCCTCTTCAAATCTCATTGAAAAATATATTCAGGAGCAGTGGTCTCCATGCCACCTTACAAAGTGCAGATGTTTCTCATCAATTGTTGAAAGGAAATCATCAAGCTGCAAAAAGGCAGCGAGTTCCTAAAGCACTGCTCTTGGATTAGTCCCATTTGCATCTGGATGGATGTAGATGTCACTGAAAACAGCTGTGGTTATGAGATGGACTGACAAAGGAAAATAATGGCAACAAAGGGAGATAGTGCACCAGAAGAACCGGGTAACTTTGAGGACTGGAGTAGCAGAAATGAAATTCAAATGCTAAAATCAAGCATTTTGAAACTAAGAACAGAAGTTTTACTGTAAAATCCAAGCTTTTTAGCTAGAGGAGACCCAGGAGGAGAAGGACATGAACACATCAACTGGATACAAAACTATTTGAGCTACCAATCTGCTACAAATAAAGAAAAAAAAAGAAATACATTCACAGGCTATATCAGGGATAGGGAAGGATTAATAGCATTAGCATAGACCCCTGGCAATAACTGATATGAACTGTTCTGCACAATTACTGTGTTTCATGTTCAAGAAGAATGAATTCAAGCTAAAGTGGTTGCAGAGATGGGCTGTTCAACTGGTCTTGGGAACAGAGAGCCAGGCATATGAGAAAATGGAAGACTGTTTCACCTAGAGTATAGGAAATGATGACTGATGTCATCATGGACTAAATATATCAAGGAGGGGAATAACTATTTAAGGTAGCAGACTGTGCTGTCATAGGAACACATGGGTATAATCTGAGTAGATGGAACCAACAGATTTAGGCTGGACATTCAGATGTTTTCTCTTAATTAAGGAATTAAGAGAGAGACCAGATTCCTACTTAGTATGGAGGAGAAACACATTGAGTTGCTGTAACACAGAGTTTGTTCTAACACTAACAGGTCAGTACAACAGAGAAATTATCTAACATAGGTGCTCATGTAAGTGGAGCCACGTAAGTTTACTTAATGGTTTTTTGTCCTTATTACTTTATAGAATTCTTGTAGCTATCTATGCAAAATTTCATTTTTTAATTGAAGTGTAAGTGTAAAGCTGAATCCTTTAATCCTTTATCTATATACCCAACCTCACTGAAATAATCAAATAAAATACATGGGTTAAAATACAGGAAGTCAACTATTTTTGCCCAAATGGTTTATGTGTGCCATGCTGTGTTGTGCAAGATGAGGACTCAGCCATCCAAAAACAGTTGGGATATTATTTTAAATACAGTGTTTTCCAGGGGTTCCCAAAAGCCAACAGTTTAATTCCTTCCTACTCGGTATGTTTACCATCCATCATGTAAAATGTTACTATAAAAAGAACTTAGCTAATTTTATTGTTTAAACCCTGGAGATATCAAATATTCCTAGAGAGTTGGTGAGCAGGCATTTTACTAACATGCCCATGTAACACTGAAATACACTGAAAAGAACTAATAAATTTTTTGGCACATTTGTCCCTAAACTTGTGTGTCTGTGATCTGTCTACTAACAGGTACTGCCTTAACATCTGACAGACTACAGACAGCTTCAACATCTTTTCCATTTGTAGCTGACTGTGATGTCTCAAAAGAATTAATTTCACCATTGATAACTAAATTATTCTTGAAAAAGTAGAGAGAACAATGCAAAAGTATTTATTGAGTCCAGTCTTCTTTTCAGAAGGATTGTGTCCTTTTTCTTTATAATTCAGCTCTCTCTGAGATCCAAGACTACCTTTTTATGGTTCACAAGCTGTTGTTGTAATCAACTTGGCTGCAGGCCCAAAGCAAGCTGTGTGACTCAGTGACAGTTGCAATCAGTGCAACCAGGAAAAAGACAAAGAGCCAATACATTTGGAATACACAGCAATGGATGAAAATGTTTGGAGAGCTTTTCAAGAAGTCTATTGGTTGGAGAGTTTCAGATTAAACGGATGTTTAAAATATTAAATATCATTACCAACAAACATGTGTACAGCATCTAATGCTGCCATGTTCGTTTTTTTAAAGAGTATTACGTTTCAATTAGATACAGTTTTGTTAATGCCCCGCAATAAAATATTTCACTGTTGCTGCTGTTTCTGTGCACTATAAGACTATTGTTTGGGAAATGCTTAGACATGTTTTAGTACAGGCAGCAAGTTACACTATCCTATAGCTGCAAAAAGGTCAAGAATGAAATTAACTGTATACATGGCCTTATCTCTCGGAAACATTTAAATGAGAGATTTAAATATGGCCTAGACAGAAAATCAGTTGATTTTATTATGACCGTGTACTATCCCAGAGCCCAATACATCTTCTTGAAAAATAACACATCTCCTATTTGCAATTTCCAGCTTGCTTTGAAATGTAGAATGTATCTAAAATTTTTCTTCTTATAAATAATAAAGTCCCTTGGTACAAATTTATTGTGTAAATTCCTTCACAAGCATTTTGGTAACATTTGTGTGAAGTGCTTGTGAGAGCAATCAGGAATCCACGCTAACACTGTAGGGAGGAGTTGAATCTAGGGTGAGATACAGACGATGTTAAATAGTTACACCTGTCCTGCACTTTCTGCAAGGAGAGGAAAAATGCACAAGCATATGAGAACGAGATAAAGATATCCTGAATAGCTCCAACTTATGTAATAGTACTCCCACTTTCTCTGCTAGCAATTCATTGCTTCTTCATGAACAGAAATGTACTTAAAAGTCACCCACAATCACACATATGAATACAGTCCCACTCGCACATTTGTACAGCGATTCCTATAATACTACCTTGTATCAAGCAGCCTAAAAATGAACTTTTAAGGAAGAACATACAATACACATTTTAAATAGCCCTGGGAACTCAGCAAATACATCAGTGAGAACTATGACATGTCCCCCTGTCACAGAGAGCCTTTGGTTACATAAAAATTGCCAGATTGGCTCAGATTAGTTGTCCATCGAGTCTTGAATCCTGTTTTTTGAAGGTGACAAGTACCAGATGCTTCAGAGGCAGGTGCAAGAAACCCCCATACTGAACACTTATGTAATAGAGAGGGTTCTTCCTAAAATCAGGCAGTTGGTGGGTGGCTTGTGCTTCACAGCAGGAGAGTTTATAATGCCGTGAAATGTTTATCTTCATTATGTAACCGTCGATGTGACTACCCATCTATAGTCATCTTGGGCAAAAAGTGCCACAGGGCTTTTAATAAACACTGCTAATCAAGACCTTGTTTTATTTCTCAGCTGAGAGACATCAGAGCAATTGAGGATCTGAGTGACCCTAGAGTATTATACCAATTTGCCAGACTGATCATCTTTTACAATACTGAAAGTACTCTTAAGTAGGGTTTGTTTGGCCATCTGAAAGGTGAGTGTCTGGTTTAACATAGTCATTAACCAGAAATAAATCCCAGTGCTGATAACTAGAAGCAGTGAATTTTTATGGTTACACATGATGAGCTTGAATTGGGGAAGTAAGCCACAAGACTTTTTCCTTCAAGTCCTTCTTGGGGGGAAAAAAAAAAATCTCTTAGGCAAGTTCAATTAAAAATAGCCCAGATCTGAAGCAGACTACAATTCTAAAATAATATTCATAATCTTCACTACTCTAGATGAAATACAGAGGTTTTTTTCTAAAATAAAAGGATTCATTTGCTCCATGGTAAAGAAATAAGAATGGAAACTTGAACTAATAAAGTAGGAATGGAGACATGCAGTATAAGCACAAAAAAACTCATCTATACTTGATTTTTAAATAAGTTTATATTGGTGTTTTAGTTTTTTGTTATACTTCTCCAAGTTAAAGCTTTTCTCCAAGAGCAATATGCCTGTATAATGATTAAATTGAATTTGTTTGATGGCACAATCATGTCATTAGTTAATTTTGCACAACTCTGTATGGCATATACAGAGTAGTCATCACATTGGTTCGCAACACAAGACCATTTGTAGGAAAATAAACAAGTACAGTGCAGAAAGTCCCTGGGTTTAACATTCTTTTAAAACTTGATGAAATGGCAAAAATAAGCATGGTGGAAGAAGATATTGGAGTAACTGGGCACCTGAAGTGGCAAAAGGCAAGTTCTTTCTTTGCTATCCTGTTACTGTGCAGTCTGTTTTCTAAAGCAAAGACTATATGCAACATCCACTTGCACTTGAGTTAACACTCCATTCAGACCTTGCTTATCCATTCCTGATTTCCTTCTGCT
The DNA here is from genome assembly GCF_030490865.1 of Poecile atricapillus. NCBI lineage: Eukaryota > Metazoa > Chordata > Aves > Passeriformes > Paridae > Poecile > Poecile atricapillus. The sequence goes on along the minus strand of NC_081249.1, from coordinate 150,525,814 downwards.
TTCATCAGACCAGAAAAGCTTGACAGAATTATGTATCTGTTTGCATATCTGAAGGACCCTTCAAAATAGAGTGGCTATTTCCATTCTTATTTCTAGAAGTGAGAGAAATCAGGGTGGAATAAGAATTATCCTCCCATGGAAGTCAAGTGATGTAGGAAGTTACTTCCTCATGACTGAACATATTAAACGGTTGTGTAAATGCTCCTTGTTCATTTTACTGAAAAAGAAACAGGTCTGCTTGAACTCCCGCCAGTGGTAAGTTGAAACTTACCCAACTGTGCCCTGAAATGAATTAAAAGTCTGCATAAAACTGACCACAGCATCTCAGCTGAAATCCCTTCAACTACATTGCAAGCTCTGGTTCCATCACACCATACCCTGGAAATATTTTAAGTGAATTCCCAAAGACTGCACAAAACAGGGTTGCAGGGCTGGGAGGAGAACCAGGACTGCTGATGGGTCATTCTGTGCTCAGCACACTAGGCCACAGCTTCCCCTAGACAATGCATTTCTGCATATGGTAGAGAAATGTGTCTCCTGTTCCTATTTCATATGGGCTGAAATGACTGCAAGGAATCTGCCCCCAGTTGCTGGTCAGCAGGTACCATTGCAATTTCTGAATATATTTGGGGCTTTCCCTTTGGTGGATCCTGAGAACTGATTTTCTAGGTGACTAATGATCATAACAAGTCAAAAAGTAAAAGAAGAAAATAAACTAATGAAAGCTTATAATAAATTAAGAACAATACTGTAAATAAGATTTTTGCATGTTCTTCACAGAATAATTACTTCTTAGCACAACCATTTGTGAACAAATGAGATTGCAGCCTTTTTCAGTGTACTTAAATAGTCTGTTTTCTTCCTTGGATTTACCCAAATTTTGTACCAAGCCACACTTGGCTGGCACAACTCAACACTGCCTCCATAAAAAGCAGTTTTGTACTGTCACCATCTTCTTGGTCACCACTCCATGTTATCCATTCTTGGGCAAGTGTGTGTTTAACTAGTCACATGGTTAGCTGGAAATACCGAAAGACTAATCAGGGTGTTTTCCCCATGCTAGTTTTAATCGAAGTGAACATTCCAGTGCAGTACATTGCCCAACACACAGATATTTGGGCCACCTAAGGTGCCAGATAGGGAAGGGAACAGAGTAGGAGGAAGGTGAGGTTGATTGTCTCAGTAGCAATGCTGTCCCAACTGGCCTTACCTCCAAGCATGTAAGATATCACCAAAATCAAGCATATACTAATCCCAAGGCACCCCGTGAGCATGCTCAAAAAGGACAGAATAAACCTCCTGAACAACTGATAGCACAGATCACCACTGCCACTACTGTGCACATCAACCACATCTGCCACATCAACATCACATGATGTGTTCCTCATCCTCCCACATCTTTCCAACACTCAGCAGGAATTTTTATCCAGATAGTTCTAGGTTATTACAAATCATTATCTGGAATAATTTATGAAACTTTGATATTCTGATGAGTTAGAGCCATCACAAATACATTAGAATTGATAAGGATTTGACCTTAACATTGTTTTGTGTCCTGCTGGAAAACATTTTTTGAGTCAGCAGCATCAAGTAGAACAATTTTTTATCCCATATGCAGTAATAGGATTTCTGCTTAGAACTTTACAAAATCTGACTTGCTGATATACTAATATAGATTTAATCAGCTTGGTTTAGCTAAATCCTTATTAAGATGTGTGTAGTGACCACTCAGTGTTTTAACTCACACTAGGATTGTGAATGAAAGCTACTGCAGAAGAGATTCCCAAATGACCTCTAATAATTTTCCACAAAATGACAGAATATCCATCTGACCTTATTTTTTTTTTTTTGTAAATGTATCATTAGCATCTGGATACAAACATAAGCATTACAGTGTTTTGTAGAGTCAGAGTTCAAAACTTTCATATTTAGGACTTAGAGCTATGAATTGGTCACTTAAGTTCTGCAATGACTGGCTAATCTGGATTGCATTACTTAACTTCCACTGATCCTATTATGGATTTTAAGATGTGAATGCCATGCAGATCAGAATTATGCAACCTAACCTCCATAATACATCTATATATAATTCTTCTGCCACAGACTCAGAGTCCTGAGTCTACACTCATGGCCACTCCTGACCACCTCTTTCATAAGAGGTGACACGGACACATGTGGAACCGTTTCAAGGAATGGTGAATAAGAAGACTAGGCCAAATGTTTATGTTTTGTCCATGTTTTGTCCATGATGGTATTTGGTGAGTGATCTCTCTGCTGAACCTTATCTGAATCTACAAACCTTTCATTATGTTTTTTCTCCCCAGTCCAGTTGCAGAGGGGAGTGACAGGGATGCTCTGGTGAGTGCCTGGTGTCCAGCCAGGGTCAGCCCACTAAACTTACTCAGATTTTTTCTTGTATGTTATATAGCTTCCTAATAAGATACATTACCTTCATTTTGCTTTAGCAGTAACGGCTGCCTCCCCAGCTCTCATTTCAAAAGTTCCACAGCTACCAAAATGTTACAGCAGAGCAATGGCATTGACATATAAATTAGCTTTTGTAAAGTGCAACTTAAGAGGCATTTGATATAGCAAAACATCAAATGCAACGTTTTTTAACCTTACTTGCCCTATTCCATACTGAGCATATTTTGTCCTTAGCTAAGGAGTCACCTCTGTACCCAGACCAAAAAGTGAGTACATTTCAGCAGCTCTAGTGAATAGAGTAACAGAAGCTTTCCTTTTCAGAGGTAACTTGTTTGCACAATCAGGACTCATACATGCTACCAAAATAAACCATTTGCATTGGGAACACTCTTCATTCAATTCTTAATTCACTTAATTCTGCTCAAAAGAATCAGACCTGGAAAGCCCTGAAACCAACTGCTGCTCAGGAAAATAACAGCAGTACTCCAGGACCGTGTTCTTCAACCTTTCTACCCTGGACAGAGGAACATGAACAAACAGGATTTCAGGATCAAGAAATCAGAGCAGATTTTCTGTCCTCTTTAGGATATTCAGATAAAGGGAGAGAAACTGCTTGCAAGACCTCTGATTCACATACTGCAGCATGAGACTGCTTGCAGAAGTCAAAGGGCCTACCACAGGTGAAGATGCAGTGGGTCCTTCTCCTCTTACTACCTCCATTTTACTACAGAAAAATAGAAGCCCAGGATGAGTCTCACATTTTTCAGTTGACAACTGGATACACATTTTATACTCAATAAAGACACTCATGAAAACCTGAAGGAGATTGAAATGATTTGAAATTATTTGCGGTACATTAAAAACCAGTTCATTTTATTGAATTTGCACTATGAAAATATTTTTTACATTAAATATATTTAAGGAATTAGAATAAAAAGCACACCTAGATTAATGACCTAGTCAGCAGTGTCTCATTCTTCAGATGCAGTGAATAGAGCTGTATCACCATCTGACAAACTGAACTTGAGCATTCTTGTACAGAATCATGTCAATTGACTTAATCAAAACAACAACTTACAGAATGTTAAGTATTTCAACTTTAAAGCCAAAAGAAAATGGGAAATAAATTTGCAGGAAGTCACATTATCTTGCCAGTCACAAGACAGGAAGTTGTCTGAAAAGATTCTTACTGCTAAGTAGAATATTATATTTTGCCCACAGCTGAGTTTTAAACACTTTTCATGTGAATTTTAAAATTATATAAAATTTGGTTTGTAATGTATTTTTAGTATCTGGATGAGGCTGTGCCATGAATAACTGTTCCATTTTTTGAATGTACTCTTCTGAAAAAAAAAAAAAAGTACAAAACAATTGGGATTTTTTTCCCCAAAGCCTCCTAGACAAAGAAGCAAATTTTAATACTGCAGGTTTGAGATGTGTGTTTCTTGAAACACGTTAGTGCCTTTATCAGAGAAAGTATGATAGCAGATAACTGTAATCGTACCATTAAGTTTATGGTAGAACCCTTTTATAGAAACATGGAATTTCAATCCAAAGCAATAATGCAACATAAACTATCTAGAAATAAAACACGCCTTTCCTTGCCTTCTAGGTAAGATAAAAATATGTTTTGTTTAAAATGTTCTAAGTAACCACTCCACAAAATAAAAATCTGACTAAAACTGTATATGCTTAGTGAAAAGGAACGATTTTCTTAACAAATATGCTTCACAAATGCCCTGCTTCTGGGCATTCAAACAAATGATGCAAGATGTGAGGCACTCCAGATTCCCTTGAAATGGTGAAAACTCCTTCTCCTGATTTCCCATGTTCCTGTCTCTCCCCTCCTTGGGAAAAAGTCAATCAACAGTAGCGTGGGAATCAGACACATTATTATTGCCAGGGGAGCTTGCCCATCTTTTTCAAACGGAAAGAAAATCTTACAGGAAAAAATGAAATGAGGTTACAATTGTCAGAGAAGGTTCTTAGAGAGCAGCTGTGAAAAAGTGAGGAAGAACACAGGAAGCCTGGGATAATGGAATGTACATTGGGAAAGTGATGTCTTACAGCAGCAGCACCACCGCTATGTTTTGGGTTCTCCATGAAGTTTGGACAATGAAATGTATCAGCTGGCAAGCGTGCACCCAAAGCCTAAGAAGGAAGAAATAAAAATCCAACCGACAGACAAAACCACAGTATAATCTTTTATTATAACCTAATTTACTTGATGGTCTGACTCATGATTTTCGAGTCCTCCGGGTTTGCAGCTCTGCTCCACTTTTTCATCAGATCAAGCAGCACATTTACCATGTAAGTTCCTGAAAAGGGATTTGGCTGCTGCTGCTTCTCGATTTTACTGCTTTACCTAAATCAACTGCAAATGCTTCCATTTCAGCGTTCAGTTATAAAAAGGGACAACTCGAGCTTACCCAAGCCGTCCCATGCCGTCACTCCCTTAGACCCGCAGTTAGGGAGCTAGGGAAATAACTACAAAGACGGCCCCGCTTTTCCACGTCTCCGGAGAGCACAGCCCCGCACGGTCCCGCCGCAAGCAGCGCAGCCCGGGCTGCCGGGGCCGCTTTCCCCGGCTCGCCAGCGCAGCCGCTCCGCGTCCCAGCGGGACCCGGGGGCTGAGGGCGGGCGCTCCGGGAGGAGCCGCCCGGAGCAAGTATCGGGCAGCGGGTCCCGCTTCACCGGGCCCCCCGCGCTCCCCGGACAGAGCCGCACTTTCGCGGCCGCGCTCACTCCGGCTTAAAAAAGTAGCAAAGGAGTGGGAGCCCAGCCCGCAGGCGGAGACTCTGGGGCTCAGCCACTTGGCCACCGGCGGCCCGTTTCCTCCCACCGCTCCCGGGACGCCCTCCCCTGCCCGCAGCTGCCCTCGGGCTGTGCGCGGCCTCGCTTGGAGCAGAGACCGCCCGGCGCGGCGGGGCCGGCGGGGCCCGGGAGCGGCGGCCCCGCGCCCTCGGAGCAGGAAGGAGCGCGGCAGCGGGCAGCCCGCGTATCCCTCCGCGGCGCCGTGCGTGCGTGTGCGGCGGCGGCTCCCCGGGAAGCGCGTGAGGCAGCGCCAGGGGGAGGGAACTACTTTCAGGAAACTCGAGCGTCGGGCAGCGCCGGGCGCCGCAGGGAGGGCGGCGGCGCGAGCCCGTCCGGTGGCGGGCGCGGGTCAAGGGGATTACTTTTCCCCTCGCTCTTCCCTCCTCTCCCGCCTCCCTTTCCCCCGTGGTTATTTTGGATCAAGCTGTGGCGGCGGAAGGAGCCTGAAGTCAACGCTTCCGCCCAGTTTTCCTGTGAGGAGGAGGCGGGGGCGGCCGCGAGGAGCCGAGGCGGCGGCAGCGGCCGCTAATGGAGTTGCTGCCGGGGAGGAAGCGCTGCCGCTGAACTTCCCCGCGGGCTTTCTACCTCCTCTCCCCCTCATCCTACAGCCGAGGGCTCCTCTCTCGCCCTGGCAGCTCCGCTCCCCCCTCCCTCCCCGCGCCTCTCCTCACACAAACAGCCGTGACGCATCCTCGCTCTCCGCCGTCCCCCCCTTCCCACCCCCAGGCTGGTTTAAAACGCCTCCCTCCCCCCGTCGCCAGCCTTCTCCTTGGGGCCGGCGCGTCCTCCCTCCGCAGTGCTCGGCGTCGCTTTGGAGGGGGTGGGAGATCCTCGCCGAGCCTCTCTGCCCGCCTTTTCCCCTTCCCTCCCCGCCTGCCCCGGCCTGTGGCGGCTCCGGTGTCTGGAGGAATTTCTGCCGCCGCCTGCCCCGGCTGTGCGCGGGAGGCGGGCGGGCAGGGAGGGAGGCGGCCGAGCAACAGCAGCGGGAGGAGGAGAAGGAGGAGGAGGAGGAGGAGGAGGGCAGCAGCGAAGGCGGCTGCAGCGGGAGATGAGCTGCAGCGGGAGGACGGTGCGGTGCAGCTTTTTGCGACGGGGAGCCCTCCCTTGTCTCCACAACTCTGTTCCCCTCTAACCGGGAGCAGCTCAGTAGCAGAAGATCCGTGGTTTTTGCTTCTGTTTGCGCCACTACCTTCACCATCACCACCATCATCATCGTCTCCAAAGACAGGGGAAATACGCTGCACCGCCGGACAACAGGATTTCGGGTTTCCAGGATAAAGACCGCTCTCCTACTCCTTCCCCCCGCCCCCCCCCTTACTCACCGCACAGCCCGTGCCCTGGCCGGGGGCGGCAGACCGGGGGGGGTAACAATGGTGAAGTTTCTGGTGAGTTCTGGCTGCGCCCTGGCTGCGTCTGTGCTGCTCCGTGTGCCTGTCGGATCGTGGTGAGGAGAAAATGAGCGAAGAGACGGCGACTTCTAACGAGTAAGTGGCGGTGCTCCCCCTCCCCTCCGCTTCGGGATCGGAATGGGGATGGGGCTCGACGCGTCCCTTCGGCTCCGCGCCCCGCGGGGCCTTTGCCCGCGCACGTACGTGTGCTGTCCTCCCCCTGCGCGGAATGCGCATTTCTGCTCGCGTACATGGAAGCCCAGAGGCTCCCTCTTTGTGAAGGGAGCTTGCTTTGGAAGGGCTACGAGCTGCCGGCCAGAAAAGCTTGGTTTAGTTAAAGCCCGGTAGAAAACGGTGCAGGTAACGATGGTGTCTTGGAGGGGGAGAATGGGTCTGAAATGCCCAGAGAGGTGTCGGCACGTACTACCTCTGATAATATCCTATTACTTGTAGATATTTCACATGGAAACTAGTGTGTGGGAGCTTCATCCTGCAGGAAACTGCTCCTGAATTTTAATTGGATGAGTCAGTCAGTGTAAATACAGCTTAAACCTACCCTAAAGCCCTTTTTTCCCTTTCTTTTTTTTTTTTTTTTTTTCTTCTTTTTTTCTTTTAATGAGCACTTGGGACTTTTTCCCCTTTCCCTTCCCCCTCCCCACCTCCCAGAGGGGAAAGGGATAGCTAAAAGATCTAATATTTTTACTGTGACTGGTTTGGAGGAAATCCAGAGGAGATCGTGTGTGTTGTGCGGCTGTATTCCCCTGCATGTAACCAGTCTTTGAAATACATTCGGGTCGGAGGCGATAAATGCTTGTCAGAAAACATCCGAGTTCTTTATAGCGTTGAAACAGGAATATAAAGTATTTTGAAACTTTTGTTGTGATCGGGAAGTTTAAAGTTGATTGCTGCGGTGTCGGAGCCGTAGCGTTGCGATTTGCGATGTCGGTGTTTGCTCGGGCTGATTTTTATGAATGATGCGGTGACGGCCGCGGCCATGGCGGTGGGGGTGCGCCCATTGTATCTGTAGGTAGCGGTGAGCGGCCGGGGAGCAGCCGAGCTGACAGGCAGGGTGCGGAGGGGGCTCCTCCGGCAGGAAAGATGGATTTCCCATTTCACTGCCTTCTTCCGAGTAAAGCCTGCGCACCTTCCCGTGCGCTTCCCAAACGCGGCGTTCGGGTCCCCGGGGAGCGGTGCGGGCCGGGCCCCGTGGGGCGCGAAGCCCAGCGGGGCTCGGGCGCTGCCACTCGCGGCGCTGAGCGGGCCGGGGGGAGCCGAACCGGGGGGAGCCGGGCCGGGGGGAGCCGCCGCGGCGCCCGCGGGGCTGCGAGCCGGGGCCGCCGCCGCCATGTTTCCTTTTTTTGTGAATCGCTCTCATTTGCATACCACAATCTCCATTCATAAAAAAAAAAAAAAAAAAAAAAAAAATTACGAAAGAAGAATTGCTGTCACCACCGCTGACCTGCGGCGGAACCTGCCCTGCGGAGCGCCCGAAGCGGCTGCTCCCGGGCCGAGGGCCGGCCTGCGGCCCGCGGCCGGCGGGGGAAGGTCTCCAGGACCTGCTGTATTAATATGTGCTGTTCGCTGCTTGTTGACACAGTTATGTGGGAAATATCAGCTCGGGGAGGTGCTGGGAGCACGTGATCCGCTCCATTCATAAAATACCTGGCTGTCCATTCACAGTGCAGTACAGTGTCTGCATTCAGCAGCCTCGCAGATCAGACCTGCATGGGAAGGGAGAGGCAGCCAGGCCGGCAGGTTTATCGGAGAGGGCAGCAGAAAGAGGGCTTATGGCTGCGAGCATGGGAAGTCACTGTAAAGGGAGATGTGGAGGAACGAGAAAGGCTTATTTTTATGGTTTATGTTTATCCTTTTCCTATAAAGGAGTATTAATTCAGAAGTACCTTCTCGCTGTACTATCTTACATTTAAACTAGGAAGAGTTTTATTCAGAAAATGTTGAAATGTTTTCCCCTTCAGGAATACTAAGTCAAAAATAGAATACTGAAAATCAAATTCATTATTATGAATGTGTTTTCAAGACAGTGTATTAATCCAGTTGGAGTAATTTACATTTTATTGAACAGTACAATCTTACATCTGCAAGAGATCAACATGGTGCAGAAGGAAGTCAGTTACACCTAAAGGTAGAGGTATCTGAAAATGTTGCCTGTTACAAAATACAGGTGACAGTAAAGACAACTAAATTGAAAGAAATCAACATTGCGATTCATTTTTTCATTTCAAAAGTCTGTTTACTTTGAGAATTTTACAGCAGATTAGCAATTGTAGCTTCTCCTTAACCTATGCCGTGGCTAAAGAGACCTCTGAAATACCAGAATACCAGAAATATTTTTGATATGACATAAATTGTGTCGAGTGCAATGTATTATCTTTGATTTTAAATTTATTAAAAATTTTAAAAACTCACAGTGAAATTTACAGACGAAGGAACCCCAGAGCAGACAATGTATTTGTTTGATGTAACTGTTTTGTGGTTGCCAGTGTTAAAATGGTGATGTTCATTGCTCATGAGTATGCTTTTCCATTTTCTTAACAAAACAAATTACACTGAGGTGATCCTTACTTATACATTCATGGAGTAGAGGAGGCTTGTTGTTAGTACAGCCTAAGAGAATACCTGAGATATTGCTAATCTTTACTTAATACAAGAAAGGAAAGCTCATATACAGTATTTGCTTTGAGTTTATTCAGTGATGCTATGGAACTAAATGTATTCTTATATAAATACCATTACAAAGTACTATAAATTATGCTTTTTCTTAAAGAATAGATTGTCCTTTTTGTTGGCTTTTTTTCCTTCACTTATTAAAATACCAGAAGGAAAATAAGGAAAATGTTTCTCAGTTGCTTTGCTTTTTTGACAGCATTTTTGGTGTGGCCAGTGTCATCATTTCTCTGTGGTTGCTTTTGCACGTAGCACAAGCGTGTCACTTTAAATGGCTGGGAAATATGATTGAAATGCCAGATAAACTGTTTGTGAAAATGGGACAGATCTGCAGACTGAAATTCATCATATATTACAAGTTCACTGTGTTTAATTTTATCGATAGAATTGATGACATCAATGGCCTTGAGTTCATTAACAGTCCTTTCGGCATATAAGAGTGAATACGGGTACTTTGCAATGTATTTTGTGTCACTGTAGCTAACAAGAATATTCTGGTAATTGAGTGTTATTCTCTGTTTTTAAAACCTCATTTTACAGAATCAGATATAAATATTTGTGGTGTCTAGAGTTTGACCTCAGTTGCTAATAAATACTCGGTGGTGGTGGGAAAGATTAATTAAGAAGCTACATTAAAGACTGCTAGGTTTCTTCTTGATCATGAACATATGGAAGGCAGCCTTACAGAATTCGGATTACTACAGATAAGTCTTCGTTGGTGATTTTTACATTGTTCTTGTAATGATGTTATTGTATTTGTCAGTTAGGTATTAGTTAAATGAAAGTATTTCTATACCTCCAGATAATTTTATTCTTTTTCTTCCTCAGTGATGTTTTGCAGTCAGGGTGGTCAGCATCAACACAAAATACTCCCAAAAGCAATCAGTTTTTAAAGGAAGGAATTAGTAGAATTTTTGGACTCATGGGTCAATTCGCTGCTCATGCAATGTAACATAATAATGTTAAAGGAGTCATGTCAGTGAGCTCTGTACCAAAGGCAGGTTTTAATTACTGTGTGGAAATCTAACTGAATTTCAGTGTTAGGGAAAACAGAATAATTGTTGCGCTGTGTAGCCCTCATTCAGTAGGGATGAATGATGACAGACTTAAGATGGAGTCGTAGTTGCTGCAATCGAAAAGTAGGCTCACTGCTTTCCTGGCTTGTTTATTTTTCTCTGTATTGCAAGTAGCCACTTTTCATTTCAGGGAATGCTACTGCTCTTCACTCATATTCAGAACTGCTTTTACATACTGTATTTTCACAGATTCAGAATGTCACATGCTGATTGTTTCACCGCATAAATATACTAATTTTCCAAGATAATTTAATTAAAGAGGTTGTAAATTAAGCACAGTATATTCTAATGCCTTAGGTTATGCTGCTATAAACATCAAGCGTTGATTTGGAAAAGTAAAGGTGAACTAAATTTTTAAATAAGGTATTTATTCATGTCTTCCTTCAATATATATGAAAATACTGTTTGTACTTAATTTGTGCTACAGAATTGTATTGAATTTGTCTTACAAGCCCAGAAACTGAAAGATGAATGTGAAATTGTATCACAGAAAGTAATGCCTATTACTTTGGGCTTATTAGTTCTGAGAGGATTTTAACACTTTTCAGCAGGCTAATTTTCTTTCTGCTGTTTAGGGCACATATAGACTGAAATTCTTCATCCCTTAATGAAAGGAATTTGTAAATAGAACTGATTTTTTTTTTTTTAAGAAAGGAAAACATCTTCTAACCCTTTTGATTATATTAAATCATTGCAATTTTGTTATACTTTCATTTGAGGGAAGGCTGTTTAGAGAGACCTTGGGAAGCTTTTCCTTATGAACTGATTCTTGCTGTCTGTTTGGCTTTATGTTGTATGACACTATTTTGAAGGTGAAACTGAATTTGCATGTTACATAATCTGAAAGTCAGTTGGGGGGGGTGGTTATTTTTACTTTTTTCTTTTAAAAAAGGTTCACCCTAGCAACAGTCCTTGATTACTGTGATATTGCAGAAAAATGCTTTTGGATGTTTCAGCATAAGTGGAGCCTGCAATAATATTTGAATTCAAGAATGCTGAGTGTTTCTCTTGTTTTTTCATTTAAAGTGTAATGCTCTAGATGTGTTAAAGTGACTGTGAGGACATCACTGTGACTTATAAAAGTAAAGATATTTCTTGAAAAGAATATATCCTGGCATGATCAGGAGTCACAGAATTAAAACTGAAGGCAATCCTGGTGCATTTGGGGGTAAATGCTGGCAGTTTTGTTTGTTATTTACCCATTCTTGTGTAGATCTGGAGAAATTGTGTCTATAGGTGATGACTTAATGGGATTATGACAAACACCAAAAATAATAAATACTCTTCAGAGTATTAACACAAATTTTAAAAGGAGGTGATGGAAATAATTTTGTCTTTTTTGTTGTTTATTTTTTAAAAAAAAGTGACTATGATATGTCATAGAGTGTATGTTGTCTTAAATGCTGTTGTTCAAATGCTTAAATGTTTGCTCTCTCCCTTCTACTCTTCTTCCTCAGAACATTCATAATTTACTTAAAGGAATTTGAAAGATATCTGGAAGTTGCCATATTGTTCAGGATCACAGTTTCTTTATGGCTGTTTTAAGAAGGAAATCGCTCTCTTTCCTTTCTGTTCTAGTGTGCAACAATACTTCAGCAAGTAAATTTTAACTAGCAGAGTTTGCACGGTTATGGAATAGCTGGAATTGATTGCAAACAAAAATTTAATATTCCCTAAAAATATAAAATTTGGTGCTCCCTTCTCCCTTGAAAATATTCATACCTCTTCTGAGCGCACTTTATGTTATTACATATCTATTTAATTATGGGCAACTAATGTGCTACAAAGTTTTGAAATTAAAATTCGAGAAGATGTAAACACATTTGCAACATTTTTTTATACTTTCTAATACTTTGTTAGGTGTGTCTCCCATCTTCAGCAATGCTTATTTTTTGGCAGAGAGAAGAGGACTGAATGCTCTTGTTAATTGTCATGTATAACTAGACTTAAGACAATAGCAATACGTAATTCTGTTGTGCTTGGTTTTTTTGTACTCTAAAGTTGGTTTTTTTTTGTTGGGTTTCTTTTTTTTCATGGTCTAGTAAAATCTGTTGGCTGTCACTGTTCCCTGTGGTTTTTCTCATTCATAAAGTTATATTTTGCGTATGGTAAAATATTTTATGATATGTCATACTAGCATAAGCACAGTATCCCTCTTACCTGAAAGGTGTCATAGGAATCAATCTATAAGACTGCGGTGGTATTGAACAGCACTTGCACTTCTATAAAGTAAACAGACATTTTAAGTGCATGCATTTTCTAATCCTTTCAAGCTTATATTTACAGTTATATTCATTCTTGTGTCTGTGATATCAATTTGTTTAAAAATATATATTAGTTTATTAATTATATATTGCTTTATTTTAATTTTGTCCTACATATGAACAAGGAAAAGAAGAAAATGCAAGCAACATACAAGTCTTTAGATATGCTAAGGGACAAAAAATTTGCATTTAAGTGCTGAGTGCTAGAATTTGTTTTTAAGTGTGATTCTGATTAAATAACAATTCACTTGCTACATACTGGCCCTAACTCCCAATACTCCAGTTAAGGTGGGGAAAACAGATTATGATGAATGATTCTATTATTATTATTACTATTACTATTGTTATTACTATTATTAATTTTGTCCCAATATAATGACAGTAAATTAATCTCTCTGTGAAAGGAAATCACTCACAAGCATTTTTCTCTGTAAGAACTCTCTGTCATATGACAGTAAATAATTCAAACAGGGAAAACAGACCATAGAAACTTCATCAGTTACTGTGTTTCATTCTCCGCTGCTGTCTGATACCAGGCTTCCATTCAGAAGGAAGTATTTTTCATGTGTACACTATGCAAGAATTCACCAAATAAGTATCATTGAAACATCTAAAAATTAGGTGGTATAGCAGCTGTTTCTTCTTCCCCCACCCCCCGATGTATTCATTCCTGTGTCTTGACTGCTGCTGTTTGTGATGTTTTCATTAGGTAAGGAAGTCTAATTCTCTTATAGCAATTTTAACTAACATTCACCTATTCAGAATGCCAGAAGGAATTCTGTGGCCCAAATGTTTGGCTTGAATGGTTTTGTGAGCCAGTTTTTGACTGGAATGGTTTGCGAGAGCAGGTGTCATTAAAGTCTATGGAAGAGTTGGGGTTTTTTGAGTTTTTAAAAAAAAAACTCCAGAAAAACAGTAATAAATGAATAGGCCTTCCCCAAGGTGATCTGACAACTGTTGACAAACACCCTTTTCCTGCTGGTTAGATGAGACACTAAACAGAATTTTGTCAAAGCAAAAATGAAACTGGTTTATTTCAGTTTCAAGTTAAATGCTGTCAGCAAACAAGTGTACCAACAAGAAGCATCAAGAATTTCATTAATGAAACAAGTAATTACTGAAATAGAATGCCAGGTTTATTAAAAAAATGTTACTGAGACTGACTGTCTTCCCTAAATAACCCCAGAACTGGTAAGCTGTCAGTGAGGATTCCTGCCAGGTGTTTTTATTCCTTCAGAAATCGTGCAGAACTGTTTTGGTGAAGTGGTACAAACCTTGAGGGCAGAAGTGATTTCTCTCTCCTTAGCCTTTTGAAAGGATTAAGTAGGGGTTGTGGAAGGTGGGAGTACAGCACCTGCTCTGATTTAAGAATTTTTATGCAGCTTCTTAGAAACTTTTTAGCCACTCAAATGTGATAAAGTATTCTGAGCCCTGGGTATTCCTTTCTGTGCATGGTGTGCTTATTCTGGATCCCAGTACAGCATGTTTTAATGTGAGGCCTGTGATTGAGGCTGATATATGTTGAACCTTCACATTTTTAAAAGGTGTAAAGAAGCTAATTCAGGATTTAGGGCTGAGATATGTACATTTAAAATGGAAAATCCTGAGGGTTTTCTTAATCTGTGTATGGAGCTGACCTTATGTAACAAAGCCATACGTTTGTAAGCACTAGTCATTGTTGATAATTACTGTTTCTCTTTAGGATCAACAATAATTTGGAAGCTTCATAGTAGGATAGGCTTTGGATAGGTATGTTTGTGCCCTCTTCAGGGGGTAGTTAACTATCTCATTACAGGTTCTGCTTGTGATTCAAATTACACTGACCTGTGCTACTGATGTATGAATGTGCTGCTGATGATGCAAAAAAATTTTGCCATTGCTGTCTCTAATTTTGGAAGATTTTTAGGAAGAATTGATTGCTGGTACCAGTTGGACATAATGAGCATGCCAACGGAATGCTAAGTTGTAAAATTCAATGCTTGAGAATTTTTGGGTTTGAGAACTGAGATTTTTTGTGCAAATATAATCCATGTGGCCCAGGTGTATGAATTTTGATGATTTTGGTAATAAGACAGATACAGGATTGTAACCAGCTTGCCCGGGTTCTGCTCTCAAACCGTCAATATCAGGAAATGGCCAATTTTCATTTTTTTCAACCCCTTGCCTCATTTACCTCTCCTCCTGTGCCAGAGAGGAGGATTGTGTCTTCTGGTCATGCACAGGTGGTTCTGTGTGATTGAAGACTGCATCTTGGTAAGCGTTAAGATTCCATAAATACTGATATTGAAAAGTAAAGCAATATTCTGACAGATTTGTTAGGGGATTTTTGTTTGATTTGTTTCTTGAATTTAGTCTGATTTTAGTCTTTAATCTTCAGATTTCAACTATGAGAGTATTTAAAGTGTTGGTAATGTTGCTGTTATTGCATCCAGACTTGCAGCATGCTGTTTCTTATATACTTTCTGCTAATGGGATTTTCTTAATCATTATCTGAAGTTGGGGGTTTGCTGTCGGTGGTTTTTTCCCTACCAGTTTGGAATCTCTCTCCAGTTTTTTGAGTTTATTTGAGGGAATAATATGTTTGCTATGTTGAACTTTATTTTGGTTTGGTTCTTTTAAGGCAGTAATGGCATCTGTTAAGAGAAGTCATGCACGCTAGACACATGCATCACAATGTGGCAAGTCACTGAGTGCCAGTGAGACTGTTAACAATGTATGGGTTTATTTGCGGTGGAGACAGCGCATGTAAGGGTTGCCATTAAGCCTGGGTTTTCTTTGGTGTCCCTCATGTGTCCTATAGGAATGGTGTCGTAGTTCAGGCCTGTAAATGCAAGGTATTTGCCGCTCTCATTGATATGAAAATACCAGTTGCTTGTCATTTCTTAATGAGTAAATATGTTTTCTATCTGGATCTTTTTTCCCTTTTTTTTTTCCTTTTTGGCAAACCCTTTGCAGGGGTGGGGAAACTTGTAGGTAAACTGTGTTCATAAAATCTTTTAGTAAGTTGTGCTCTGTTGTTTCCAAAGAAGTTTGTGTAAATCAGGCCATTGTTAATTACACAGTTGTTTCAATGCATTAAGACCTGTAAGTGTCTTGACAGAATCTTGCTTCACCTTCTACTTCTTTCAGCCTCCAGAAAACTTTTTAATGGATGTGTAACCACTGCTTGAGCAGTCTTGTGATGATCTCTAGCACAGTACTTTCATGCTTTCTGAATTCATACTGAAAGGGGCTAGCTTAAAATATCTTGTATTGTCTTAGGTGTATTCAACTTGACGCATCCTCTAGAAGAGCCCCCATATGCACCTTAAAATGTACGTGCTTTGTTACTATGGTGATGCAGAAGAATCGTGCATGTTAACAAGCCATGTTAGGTAATGGAGGATTTGCAGAAGTCAGTTAAGCATCTGCCTGGAGCATGGAAAACTGAGTCTGTGGCCATACCTGCACCCCAGCCTCTTGGCTGCAGGAAGGCTGAGGGAATCTTGTCATGGGATTACATGCTTCCCTCTTTTCAGGTCGTATGAGAGGCGAAGATGACTTTTTGGTAATGGTCTCAGAAGGTGAAGTAGTCTTGCCTTATCATCTACTTTCAAGTCTCTTCCATCATATATTTAGGGTGTTCTGCAGAGTGTAAAGGAGATGCTTGGGCAAACGTGTTTGTCACTGGCACAAACCTCATTCTTTGAGCTACCTGGGCTGACAATACATAAATTCACAAGCTTTCATTTCTCAGTTACAGTTACCTGAAAGTCCTGCACAAGGAGAACATGTCCACATTCATTCCCTGAAGCAAGGTAGAAAACATGAGCTCTTCTTCAGCTGTTAGTTGAATTCCGGATGAAGAACAGGTCTATTCAAGGAAGCTATTCCAGAACAACATATGAATTTAGAGTGCTGTATTTTAGTATAGTGTGATTTCCTGTTGAGGCCTTTTATTTTCCTTGTTTTGGGGTAAATTGTGGTTAACTAGGAGAAAACTGATAAGCTTAGCTGTCTAATTAGAGGAGCTTTTTCACGTTCTCCCTTCTTGCCTTCTCTGCTTTACATTTTAAAACCAGTAGGTTTTTGCATTCATTATTTTGTTTGTTTTGTTTCTTTGTGGTTTTTTGTTTGTTTTTCATTTCATTGTTTGTTACTGCTGAAAGTGACTTAGCTTTTCCATGTTTTGAAGTGTGTGGGTTTCTAGCCATCCTCAGGTTTTGGTTTGTTTTTAGTATTTTTAGGAAGCATTTTTTCTGAGTATTTCTCTATTAGTGTTCTCACACAGGTTATCTTGAAAAGCTTCTGTGGAAAGTGAGCCACTGGTTAGTGTCTCTTGGAGACGTTTCACTGGCCCATTGAGCATCCTTACAGGTCTTAATACCAGGGTTTTACCATTGAGCCATGCTAGCAAGAAGCTTATCTTTTACCACTCTGGAACACTAAAAATATAACCCAAATAAAAATATGTGTTTCCCTTGCTGTGGAAGGAGAGAATGCTTCCCACAGGCTACAAATTCATCCTATTTTCTTCAGTGAAAGAAGACATTACAGAAATGTTGAAAATCAATGTTGAGTCACTTTTCTGATACAGAAAATTCAGCATTTTTGGTATTTGCAAACAAATCTTTCTGAAGTAGAACTACAGTTACGTGTATAGCTCCTTTTCAGAACAAAACCAAAATGTATGGATTAGACTTGAGGAGTAACTGGCAATAAGTTTATCAAGTCTGTTATTTCAGCTGTTTTTCTAGGCCTGAGTAGCTCTTGGCAGATACAGGATTGGCTTTTCTACTGTTTGGCAAATCTATGCTTCTTGAGTTTGAGCACCACAACTGAAGCTCAGTGGATGAAGTAAGAGCTTTTAGCTTGTTTTAAGATCCTCATGCTCCTTTCAGTATGAGCTTGGATCAACTTAACATCCCAAATAAGACATGATGATCCATATCCCTGCCGTGTACTTCAGTGAAAGATCATTTCAGTAGAGAAGTTGCAAGGGAGATCCTAATTGTATTTCACATGGCAAAGGAGGAAGGATCAAGTGACACTTCTCAAGGGCAAGAGTGATTTTGATCAGCTTTTCTGTGATTGCTTCATGGTTTGTTTTAAAGGCAGTTACAATCAGGTAGTACTACAGAAATTGTAGTATCCTACAGTAGAAATTGTTTTCTACATTTTTTGTTTCTTCACTTTTACCCCTATGTATTTTACAGTGATGAAAACATAATTCTCATTTCCCAGTTACAGCATTGATGTCCATGATCTATGGTGTATTTGGTGACAGGCAGTTTTTTTCAGTGTTGTTAATACTTGGATTCCCCTATTTTGTCTAAAGACTAAAACAGTATATTTGATTCCTGTGGAATTCAGTCTTAACAGTTGAAATGAATGAGGCCGTTCAATCTGTTATCATTAACCAAAAACTAATTTGGTGTATCATGTTTTCAGTAGGATATAACTTCAGTTAGCTTTATTTACATTGGGAAATGGTGTTCTCCAAAGGAGTGATCTTGCTTTCCTCTGCAATGAGTTCTTACTATAACTCAGCAAATAATTTTGTCAGTATGTATTCCTGTTTGTCTTTGGAATTTGTTTTTTTTCAATAACAATGCTGGACAAAAAGTAGGAAAGTCTTTTGGTCTAACCCTTTCTTCATGCAGTATTCCAGTAGATCACAAGAAGCTCAGATCAATAGTTCTCAGATTTTAAATAGCCAGCTACTATTTGCATGCCTTTAACTTCCATGACAGTATGATCAGAATTTGTTCTAGCATCTTGCAGTACAAGAAGTGAGGTTTATGTATTCCTTCTGCCTCTCTTTTTTTTAAGGTTTGATTTTTCCTAATGATAAAATTAGGTTCATTAATCTTCAGTCTCTTGAGCTCCATTATGTACCATTTTCTTCCCAAAGGAAAATGTTGTGTGTGTGCTTTATTTGTTCCACTACTATCATTGTGCTGCAGTTGCTCAGTCTTGGCTGTTACCAAGTGAGGTTCTAAGATCCACAGGAGTTAAGTTGAATTCAGTATTAGTCCTATTCCTTGTGATTACACAAAATTATTTATCTATGACTCTGAAGGGTCCCGAAGTTGTTGCTCATTTGTGAAAGTACATAGAAAAGGGTACTCACAAGCAGATCTTCATAATTCTGTGGGTGTTTTTAAGAGATGTAAGTAAATGCCCCTGCCCCCAAGCAGTATGAAGATTTGTAATGATATGATACCTGATATGTGCTGTCAGTGGGTTTGTTGTAAAGGTTTCTGATAGCCTACATAATTAGAAATACTTAACTCTTCAGGATGGTTTGAGGGTTTGGTTTGAGGTTTTTTTCAGACACTTTCTGTTAACCTGTGAAGTATTTCAGAATAAGCTATTGTTATTGTACACAAGCCATTTAAACTCTAAATAAAAGAGAATTCCATTAATGCACTGTGTTTAATCAACACTGACAAATCCAGTTTCACTAAATATAAGAGTACTGGTGCTTTCTTTTTGACACACAAAATAACTTTGTCTCTATATAGTTAATAGTCCCTTCTTAAAGCAACTGAAGCAAATTTACAGTTGAAATCAGTTAATGAGAGAGAGTGGGAGTAGATTTATTTAAAATCTACTGAACTTAAATGCTCACTTGTTTGCTTTTTAATGGTAAAACAGATCTGTGGTTTGAAATGGTTTGGGGAAGTTTTGACAAGACAGATGATGATTCAGAACTGTTGTAAGACTACAGAGGGGTCAGATACAGTTTCTCCTTTCTGGGAGACTGGAAATGCCCCTTTGAAAATGTCTGAGAAACTCAATAGATACTTAGAGATCTGCTCTTGGACAGTGTTCCAAGAGCATCACAAATGAATAATGATTTAGTGCTGTATTTTATTATTTTAACTTCTTAATGCTGCTGTTACCTGAAGATTATCGTGCTTTACATAAAAACATAAGAGTTGCTATGAAGGATCTGGCAAAAATTTTTGTTGACATCCTTTCTCTGACTCAACCACTTGCTATGGAACTTGGTTAAATTCCATATGCATCTATTTCCTCATTAGTAGGTTTGAGCTGAAATATATTATTTCTTTCTGGATTCTTTGGTGGGGAACTATATCATGTGGTTGTTTGGTAGGGCTTCATTGACATTAGCAGAAAGTTAGGTTGAGTTGGTTTATCGGTTCTTCATTCAAGTTTTGTGTTTTCAGGCACTTTTAAGTTCAAGTGAACTGAAATTGTTATGCCAGTTTATGCAGTTTTAATCTTTTGATGTAACTCGCTGTTCATGCTTGATGGTAGAACTTGAAATTAGTCTTATCTAAATGAAGTATTTCAGTATCTGGGTACTGCATGGGTATTTCTTTTCTTGAAACCATGTGTCTCATAAGAACCATATGAATAAGGTGATGAGGGAAAATGGCAAGCATGATGTTCTAGGGAAGAATTTAGCAATTCAGTTTTGTTAGGAAATGCATTGAGTTCATGGTCATGTTAGTGTCAACTGCTTTCTTTCTGATGTTAAGGTGGTGTTTTAGCAGATAAAGGCATTGGGGGGTGCTGGTGCTCTTGGATTTTGGCCTTGAACAAGAACCTCATGAAGCAGGGGGAAGATTGCCTGTGTTGCTTTCCTTCAGGCTCCATTCAGTCAAAGGTCATTCACTCATACCTGGAAACTGGGTGGGTTTCTTGTTTGTTTGTTTTGAGTTTTTGTTGGGTTTTTTTGTGTGCTTTGTTGTATTTTTTTAAGATGCTGCTTTACAGTAGATGCAATTGAGGCACTAACAAAGGATTTATTGATTAAAAGTTAGGTACTTCAAAATTTACCTGTGTGTTCCACTTAACTGTAGGTCTGTCATTTTTGTACAGAAAACAAATTATGCATAATGTAAATCAGTTGAGTTCAAGGAAATTCTAACTGGTTATTTGGGCCAAGGCAATACTTAATACAAATGTGAATTCATATGGGTTTGAGAGAGCTGCTGAATGTTTTAAATTACATTTTTTGTGTTGCTGGACTGGAGTTGAATTATACCAGGGCTGGTTTTGTTGCATGCAACAATTCCTTAGCTGTAAAGTCTTTCTTCAAGGTGGTATTAGAGAGATGAAGGTATCAAATGCAAATAAGGGCAGGAGCGTGGAAGAACAAAAATAAAGCTACTGTAAGGGCAGGAAAAGTTTTGTAATGTCTACCAAATATAGTAATTCTTTTCCCCTAATTAGAGCTGGACCTTCTGCCAAGACAGGTCTGCTGTTCCAGCTGGGGCTTGCAGTAGGTGATATATACCATTCTTTTAATTCTCGATGGCATTGATGGAACCTGAAGCTACTTTTCTTTGCTCCTGTCTATCCTTGTTAGAAGTTGAAATGAAAGGCAATAGAGACAGTAAGACAATGCTGAAACAAAAAAAAAAATAAAAAAGACTGACAACGAGAGAAATCTGGGGCCTAGTTTTAGGTGTGCATTTAAAAATCAATTAGGCAAACTGCTGGCATTAAATTTCTAAAATTATTTCAGATGCTTGTCTTGCAATTTGAAAGCTCTTCTTGTAGCAGATTTTTTAGATTTTCTATTGAAGTATATAGTACAGTGAACATTAGAGTCCTTTATTAAGACTGTTTCTCATATTAAATTATTGCCCTGTTGCCCAGTGCATTGAGTTCTGGAAAAATACCTAGTAAACTCCACAGCCTAATTGATGTTCTGTTTGGCAGAGTTGGAAGCTATAGATAGTTTGTCTAAGAATTGCTTCCAGTCCTACCAGTGGTATCCATGGCACTAGTAAGAAAGCATTTTCAGGCGATTTTTATCAGCTTCACTTGTTAGCTTTCTTGCTACTTTAAAAGAATGCCCAAACACTACTCT
The DNA here is from genome assembly GCF_030490865.1 of Poecile atricapillus. Lineage (NCBI taxonomy): Eukaryota > Metazoa > Chordata > Aves > Passeriformes > Paridae > Poecile > Poecile atricapillus. The sequence continues at coordinate 150,504,330 of NC_081249.1, read as the reverse complement.
GAAACTTTAAAGAAAATGCAAAGAGAAGTTTAAATGTCTCTGTGGGCTATACAGCTGCCACTCTTTATATGAAGAATGACAGGCTTCACCAGAATGTCTGGCTCTTAAAGCAGGAGACCATGATGCTGAAACACATTAGAGCAATGTTATTTATATTCTGCCAAAAGCAATTATCCTGCAAGACTTATAAATATGTGTTAGCTTTTATGTGTGTGATACAGACTTCCACAGAGATCTGTAGGTCTACTCAGAGTGATATATTTAAATTTTTGCAGGACTGAAGCCCAAGTGTTTGCATAAAAAGATGTTTCTAGTTGCAAGCATATGCTGATTATTCAGTAGCATGGCAGGAGTGTTTCTTTGGGATTGGTCTGTTATGATTAGGATTGTTAGTATGCCAAGCTAAAGAGTTTTATATTTAATAGTATTTGATAAGAGTTGTTTAAAGAAACCTGTCTGGATCCACCAGTATTTCTTTTCAGCATCAACTTCTAAGCTCCCAAGGGCACTTATCTCTCCAAGTACCCTACTTTTAATTTCTGTGAATCTTTTACTTTTTTTCCCCCATGAAGATGTATTATTCCTTAAAAGTACCTTCAGCTAGCTACTTCAGGCCCTAAAAGTGGCTTTGTTCTATGCTGTGTTTTTTTTGTCACCCTGTGACAGAAAATGAGCTCCCACTGTTGGAGAGGAAAGGCCTGTACTTTGGATCTTGGCTACCAAATAGAGCAGCTTTTCTGTTCACCCCACAGCTGTTGTTAATGTTTCATTCTGCAACTGCTAGAGGATGGGCAAGTAACCATCCTCATATGAGACAAAAATATAACTCCATTAGTCAGCTGGCGTGGGTTGTTGAAGCAAAAATGCAGGCAGTATTTTCTCCTGGTGGAGAAAAATCCATCACATCCTATTAAAGTTGCCATTAGCTGACTATGGGGCAATGTACATTTCCTGAATTCATGATTGCCTGCTCTCCTTACTTTGATGGCTGTCTACTTTAAAACTTGCAATTTAGTCAAACTATTATAAGATCATGTTACATCTCTGGGGTTAATTTTATTTGACATATAATCTGTCTGGGAAAAACCCTTTAGAAATAATGATGTTTGATGCTAACTGAACCTCAAATTTCTCAAATTATTGTTGTATGAATTAGAGAACCTCATTCCTAAAGAGGTTCTATGAGGTTTCTCAAATCTATATTGCCCTATAAGACTTCTAAGTTTTAGTATTTAAACTCATTACTGTTAAACACAGATTTTTAAGTTTCTATCAAAGGTGGCACTGCAGGGTAGGAGAGGGTTGTGAGTTTTTTGTTCGGGTTGTTTGGGTTTTTATTTTTTACAACTGTCTTCTGAAGGTTGAAAATGTGATAGGCTAGTGGCATCTTTGGCATTCTCTTGCCAGTCAGTATTCATTATAATGTTTAAGTGAGGAAAAGTTATAACCCTTCCTTCAACTTTTTTCACACTAAAATTTGAGCCCTTTAAGGTTTTTGGATGTTTAATCTTCATAACATGAAGTTATGACCTAAAACAGAACCAAGAAAGTAAAAAGGTGCCATCTCTTCCTAGCTGCTTATCAATGAAAAGAAAGTTACATTTTGTTGGTATTCTGGGAGTGTGACTCTTCCATCATATCTAGAGCAGCTTTCAGTAGAGAATGACATTTTCTCTCTAAGGGAAATACATATGTGGTCAGGCTTCTTCTTAGTTTAGTGCTTAGGGATTTTCTTAAAATCACTTCTTTAATTGTTTATGTACTTTTTTTAATGTAATGTGGACAGAGTGAAATGTAGTGTAAATATATCTCTCTTAAATTGAGAAGGATGATTATTTAACCTTGAGGATTGAATGGTTCTTTACAAAAACACTTCTGGTATTAGTGTATCAAATGTCATAGATCATTGGTTGTAGGTTGCAGGTGCATTAACACCTAAAAATTAAAGGCAGAATATAATGCAATTCTTATGCCATGCGACCCGTGTCTATTTCCATGTTGTATAGGGTATTGATGAAGAAATGATACAATGGAAAACTGTGCTTTAGTTTTGGTCTTCATTGCAGTAGTGTTTTAATACAGGCAGGTCCTGGATGTATCTCCAGCTACTTGACAGTTCTTTATCTCTGGTGGTTTTCATGTTTCTTTAGGGCAAGTGATAGCCAATGCCTTCTGCTGCTTCAGTTTTGCCCTCTATTCCCTCTAGTAAAGCTGATTCTTGTTGTTCTCAGTAAGTTGTCTATGTGATGTTAAGAATTTAAGAACAGAGCAGTAAGCAGAAAAGTTAAGTAGGAAAATTAGATTACTGTATTGTTATGCAGATATAATGACTCAACTAGTTGAATTAAACTAAAAAGTAAAACTTACATAGCTCCAGCTGAGGGAACTATTTTTTGTCAAGTCACTTCAAGCATGCTTATGTATGTTGTATACCCTAAAACCTAGTATAAAAATGATGACAAAATTTAGTACTGTTTTACACAAGAACTTAGTTGCTGGGCTAAAAGCTGTTATAAAATGCAATTATTAATTTATTAGATTGAAAATAAAATCTCTGTAAAAATAATTTTTAACTTCCTAGAAAAGAACGCCCTATTTCAGTGTATTTAATCAGACAGCTCTGGTTTTACCAGAGTTAAACACAGGTTTCACGGATCTAAAGGCTGGGCTCTTTTGGGAACCTTGTCAGCTCTTCATTGAGAGTGAGTAGTGAAATATCTCCTCAGGTGCTGTGTCTTGGAGTGGTTTTCCTACTGGATTTTTGCAGTTTGGTGTTCAATAAAACTAATGCTTTCCCTTCATGAAAGGAAAATCTATCTTCACTGTTCCTGATTGGCCTGGTTTTGTCTGGCAGCTTCCAGGCAGCCATAGAGGTTTCTTTTCAGGTTCTAACCTTTCTCTTTAGACTCAGTCTCCAGCAGTGGACTTATCCTCTGCATGCATTGCTCATCAAACAGGCCCTGTTATTTCTTCAGGGCAGAATTTTTCTTTATGTCAGAGCTTTCCTGCATGCTAAACAATACATCCAAGTCTTTGGTTTTTCTCTGGACCGCTTGAAGTTGCATGTAGGCAGCTAGATAGAAGCTGGAGCAGGCTTCTGTGGGTACGGATGGGGCTGCTCTTATCCTTAAAGTACCAATTTCTGTACTTCCTACTTGTTACACGGAGCATAGATGCAGTAACTGGTCTCTGTGAGCATAGGCATGTGGACACTGCTGTCTGTGGGCTCTTGCTCTTACCTGCTTCTCTTCAGATTGGCTTGGTGGGAAGCTTGTTTTGCCTCTTACAAATTGCGATAGATTGCCATATGGTCTGGTATAGTTCATGTACACAACTGTGATCTGGTAGAGGAAAGGCAAACTCCCAACCCCCCTACTGCTGTTTCAGAAAGGAACAGACAGGAGGAAGTAGGAGTGAGAACAGATTTCTGGATAGATTGGTAGGCAGTGGGGTGAATTCTTAGCACTTCCCACCAGAAGTCTATTCTAATAAGCGTCGTGTTTTAACTGTGTGTATGCTGCTCAGGAAGTGGAATATGAGTATGAAGAGTAAATGCATAAATAGACTTAAAGGGATCGTTTCAATTTAAAATTATAAAAGTTTTTATTTCATATCTGAAACAATGCTGTGGTGCTCTCTGCCTCTAGCTGTGTGAAGTTAATCATGGCCTGATTTTCTTTTTAACTTCCATTTCTTTCAAACTCTACATTCGACTGAATGTATGCACTACTGGCTTTATCCGGAAAGCACTGCTGTGGCAGTATCCTGACTGAATGAGACTTTCCTAGGGTTCACACCTAGGAAGTACGTGTATAAATAGATCTACAGTGACTGAAATATGCCAAATGCAACAGAATTTTTTTCTCTGTTTCTGGGTCCCTTAAAGCAAAGGGGTAATGTTATTTGTTCCCAGAATGTACGGGAGGAACAAACTGATTGTTTTGTCAGACAAATGGCTAGGATATTGGTCATCAGTTTCAGTCTCTTTTAAATCTTTACTGCTTTACTGAATTAAAGTAGTAGACAATGAAAAGGTGGTCTGTTTAGGATTAAAAGATTTGTGTAGACTATAGAGCAACTTCCATGTCTTTCCTGTGGATGAAAAAAAATATTTTATACATAGATGTGTCCCCCAAAATGAATTTTTTAGATAAGTCTTTAAAAACCTATGTAAACCTGAATTTCTGATGATGAAATACAGTTTTGAGCTGACAATGACCTACACAGCCTTGGCCCTAGACATTAAGGGGCACATGACTGAAGGTAAGTTGGGGCACTGAACTATCAGAACAATCTTTTTGGGAGGATGGGTTTTCTGCTTTGGTTGCACATCCAGTTCTTTTTACAGTTGTATACTGATTTGAGTTAACACAAAGGAGGTAGGAGAATTGTACCTCAAGACTGGAGAAGAAAGGGATAGGAATTCAGGCTGTATTTAGGTGTAGAGGTTTAGCTGCTTTCCCATTATCCCATAAAAGCAAGTAATTTTTGCTGCAGACCTACAGGTGCTGAATCACTGATAGAGCTCTATGGCTGCTCAGACATCTCCTATGAATAACATCTTGCAATTAATAAGGAATTCAAAAAATGAGAGCTCTATGTAGCATTTATGTGCTATGCATAGTACAGTGTACTCCTATCACATAACTGTTCAATGGAGCATCACCCTTTAATTTGTCTCCTGGAGATGCATCGTCAAAATGCTTACATAAGTACAATCTTTTTTGAGTGCCAGTTTACTGGAACCCAGTGTTTAAAGTTTGGAATCCATGGATTTTGTATTTGTATTATTTCCTTGCATTCTCAACAAATGCTGAATAACTTCTTGTAAATAATGATCCTTACTAAAGGATGAATAGCTGCAAAACTTGTAGGGTTTTCATGTTTGGGGCTTTTTTTCCTTCTTCCTCTTTTGTAGAGAGGAGATTTGTATTTCCTCTCTTTTATGTGCTTGGCATAATAATGCAGGAGCACAAACTGGGGGAGAAAAAAAAAAAAGAGTGGTTACAAGCAACAGTGGTTCATGATGCCAGTAGTACTGTAGTTTGGAAAATGTGTTTTACCAATAAATTGACTAATATCAATTTAAAGCATCTCCTTTACAATTTTAGTTAGTTAGCTGTATGATCACTTCATCAGTTCTTGTTTTTCTTTGTTGTGAATAAATGTTTTGTAGTAGAAAAGGTTCAGTTGCCGAGTGAATTTTTCTAGGTTGTTTTTAAAGGCTACCTTTCTATTTTAAAACCTCTTTTGAGTAATATTTCTTTGACTTTTGGTGACTATGCATCAATGAAGATGAGGTGATGAATCACTTCAGGCAAATCACATTTGTTTAGTATATATTAAACTTCTTCCAAACAGAGGCTGCTATAATTCCTTTCTAGTGAAAAGAATTCCTAACCCTTCCTGAAATTTAGAGTAGTTTGCATTCAGACTTATAAATTCATACAGTAGGACTACTATTTTTAGTGCTAATTCATTGTAAAACTATTGCTTCATTAGTATAAAAGTTTGGCCATATATGCTATATCAATGTTTTAATGTGCAGAACGGTAGTATTCATTTCTTTTATATCTGCACTGAAAATTTAGGTTTTGCATGTATTAGTGATGCACAGATTTAAGCTACATGCACGTCGTATGTGCTTATAATTCTCTTCTTGTGATGTATTTTCAACTGTATTTCTTAACAATTGTGGTTTCTCTCACTGAATTAAGGGATGAACTTTTTAGTGTTCAGAATACCTATTTTCTATGCTACCAGAGTTAATGCCTTTGCACCTTCTGGAATCAAGAGTGCTTTCCTTTTGTTTACTCAGTCATTACATAAAGGAAATTGTTTGCTTTGTTAGCATGTAAACTGGGCTTTACTAGTACAAGGAGGGCCAAAACCTCTCACAGTAAGAAATCAGAGAACGAAAATACATGTTTCTTGGGAAGAAGTACATTTTTTTACTTCTTTACATGTTTGGTCCTCATAATTCCTCACATATGAAGCCAAAAAACTTCATCATTAGATTTTCTCTTTATGTTTATACTGCAGAAAAAGGTCAAATGTGCCCAACTTTGTGACTTGAATCCTGGGTGTTCATTTGTTAGTTTGTCCTAATCTTAAAATACATATGTAATGTAGATAAACAGGCAATCTCCAGCTGGGCTGCAATTTACTGATCAAGGTTGGATAATTGTTCTGGATTGAAGTTGTTCTTTCTTCTGGATTATTCTTGATTCACATCAGCTTTCCCAGTGTTGACCACTGCAAAGCTACAGAAGCAGTGGACAAAGTGCATGGTAGAAATAAATGATCAGGGCAAGAGAAGGATGGAGGGTGCTTCTGGCAACAGTGCCAGATCATATTAAAGTATTTATAACAATAATTGTAGTGTAGGTATGCAAGTTCCCTTGGATTTATTAGCAGGAGATAGCGTAGAAGTTTACTTCTACTTCAGAACTGCTGCCAGTAGGTTTGTGTCCTCTCACAAGTCCGTTAAAAGGACCTCCTGAGATCATGCTGCAGTGAGTAGTTTCAGAAAAGATTAAAAGAGATCTGCTGTCTCTGCATTTTCAGCTGTCTCTGCTTACCCATTGGAAATGCTTCTTAAAACCATTCTTTCCTCTTCTTCATGATGCTTACCGGTTTTCCGCCTGTTAAAACTATTAATATGGTATAGATTTTGATACAATAACTTGTATTTGCTGAATATTATTTAATTAATGTACAGTTAAAAATTAAAAATTTCTATCTTACTATTTTAATTGGAACCAATCTAACCAATTTTTTCCTAACTTAAGTTTGGCTGCAAGACTTTATACAGTCCTTTTGATCCAGAAAAAAATCAGTGTATTATAGAAAGCCATAGCATAACAATTGCATATTAAACAGTGATGTGCACTGTGATTATGCTTATCATTGATAAAGGGCACCTAGTTTTTCCTCATGATTCTTGTTTGGGTAAAGGAGATACTCTTTCCTTTCTCTTTCCTACTTCTGCATCCCTTATTTTCTTTTTCCTTCTCTTCCTCTTTTCCTCTTTTTTTTTTTTTCTCTCCACTACTGCTATTTACTTGGCAGCAGACAATTTATACCAACAATATTTCCCCCCCTCCCCAATCTTTGAAACAGCTGTTACTTTACTTTGGTGACTTGAGTTCTAGCATTTTTAGCTCCCTCTTCTTCCCCCTAAATAACTCTTAGGCAATCCTTTTTTTTTTTTTTTTTTTTTGGTGCTTCCTAAATACACAACTATGTTTTTTGTTTGGTATTTTTTATCATCTTTTAATGTAGGATAGGCAATATTAGGATTTTTCTCAGTCTACTGAAAATTCCTCATATATATGGTTGTATTGAGTACTGGACACAACACTTCCCAGTCAACACAGGGATGAAGAAAACAAGGATGAGCTACAAGGATTTAGCTACCTAATGGTATCTGAAATTTCAGTGACAGTTCTAAAATTCTAGTCAAATAATCACTTCTCTCTATCAATATTATTATTTTTAAAAACTTACTGACTAAAAAAAATTTTTATCCATTCCTCCCAGTATTATTGAATTTACAGACAAATTAATCTGTCTAGGAGTTGCTGCACGACTAGAGAAGGTTCTTTCTTCTCTTCCAACTCAATTTAATTTCTTGATATTTGAACAACCAAATTTAAGAAGCAGAGCCCTCAAAACCTCTGTTTTACATCCTGTATGTAAAGCTTATATATAATAAATGCATTCTCAATGTTGGGTCTTGAGCAAAATGTACAGAATTTTGTCAGATGAACCTGCGTGATGCAGCCGATGCTTGAGGCTTAAATTCCTGAATAGTGAACATTTTAGCTCAAAATTCAGATTGTTAGCACCACTAAAGCAATTACTTGTAATATGCTGTTGGTCTTTTGACTTTGCTTTTCAGCATGCATAGTAAAATAGTGATTGCTTTTCTTCAGCTAATGAAACAGTTAATGACTTCTCCTGGCTTATTTGAATTACTTGAACAGTATCCTTGCAGATAAAAGTACTCAGAATTCATTGTTATTATAAATACGGGAAAATTATTTGTAATCCTCACTGTTTTGATAGTAGATCCTGTCCTTGGAGTATAAATATTGAAGGTCCTTCTGTTGCTGCAGAAAGCGCAAATGTCTGTAACTAACAAAAGAGCCAAATTGAAATCCTTGAGTTTGATCTTCTTCATCTACATCTATTTGTCTGTTCTACCAGTTTAATTTTTCCTTATGTTTATTGAATATATAATGTCTTCTGTCTTTCTAAGCAGAGATATTTAATTTTCTGGTTGTATTTCTTCAATTATGCAATTATGATTAATTTCCAATACTGTTAAATACAGGAGCACAAATATTTTTAGAATGGCTTCATGTAAATCTCATTAATTTAGTAAGATTTTTTAGTTTTGTGCTTTAGCCTATATTTTATAAGCTAATACACTTTATTTTGTATCATAAAAGGGGCAAATAGCCACTTAAAACATTTTTACAGTGGATAGCAATCAGCCTTGTCTAGTAAAGCTGTGCAACACTGATGTCAGAGCTGCACCAAAAAAAAAAAATCTGCTTTGTTGTTCCTTCATGACATTTTTGTCTCATAGATTGACTGCAGCTGAAAGGCTGTTGTTTTACTCCTTGCTTGGATTCTACTGTCTAAAACCTGTTTTGAGCTTGCATGGTGCAATATTTCATTTGCTTTCTTGGTACTCTAATGTATTTTGTGCAGTTTGACTTGGCTGTCTCCATCACCTTTTTCAGAATTTCCTCCTTAGGGTGAAATTGCACCCTAAGCCATAATTTATCATAGAATGATTTGCATTCAGAGGGACCCCAGGGGTCATCTAGTTCGAACCCCCTGCGATGGGCAGGGGCATCTTCCACTAGACCAGGTTGCTCAAAGCCCCATCCAAGACACCCTCACAATAAAGAACTTCTCCCTAATATCTAAACCTATCCTTCATCAGTTTAAGGCTGTTACCCTTTTAATGGTATGAATGGTTTAAAAGTCTAAAGAGGAAACAAGGAGATGTGATTATAATACTAAATTATCTCATTATTGTATCATCTCTGTTGTAACCCTTTGTTTAGGATTGTGTTGTTGCCAAAACAAAGAAAATGTATCTACTGGATATCTTTTAAGCTGCTGAATAGATTCAGTGATTATTGTAGGAGTTCTCATGAGTATCATTTATAAAGTGTGAATTTTTTCTTATTTTGGTGTATTACATATTTGGTAAGGAGGAGGAATGCATGTGTACTCCTTATTCTTTTTCTGTGCAGTTGCTTACAAGTTTCTAAACTTTTCTTCTGGAAAAGCAGCAAATAATGGAACTTACATAATCTTCATTTTTAACTCGGAGGCCTTGCAGTGCCTTGTTATTGTTTGGCTCTGTTACGTTCATACACGACCCATGTATTCATTGCATGCCACTTTTTGTAGAAACCTGTGAAGAATAATACTTTAGCAGTAGTTGGAATGGGGAATGTAGTAAACCAAGGCTTAGTTGCACTTTTTTTGGGATGTGCTGTTGTAATTCCTATGTTCTGACCTTAGGGCTCGTGAGTCACCTATTTCTATGCTTAGACTCCTGGTTAGACTGCTAATTATTACTGAGATTATCAAACATAATAATAAAATTATATAGTGGCTGTGTAAGTTACATTATTCATGCTGACGTATGGGAAATAAAAAGGGTAGACCATTGAAACATTTTGTATAATCTTATTAATATTTTGCTTTTTCTGGTTCGATGGATTATTGTAACAGAAGTATTTGCAAATTCAGACAGAGTAAATACAACAAATCTATGATGATGTTTTCTGACCTGTTTGAGAAAGTATAACAGCTTTGTCCTTTACTTTTGTTATGTAAGTTCTTAGGTGGAGGAAAATAATAGCTACCTGAGCATTTGTGGAGTACTATTCCTAAATAAAATGAGCAGTGGAATAATATGTACACAGGTACTTGTTTGAAAACAACATATTTAGTACAGTCTGTTGTACCTTAGGGTAGCTAAAATTGTTTATAGGGAGTGTGTTAGTTACCTTCATCTTATTTTAGCGGTCAAGAACTTTATTACACAGTGGCTTGTTGATGAATGTATTTGCATCTGTTAACAGGGTTTCCAGTCCTGCCATCCATAACCTCAGTGGCTAGATGACCAGCTTTGACAATGAGTGTGATCTAATTGCACTTGCATACTTCATCCTTGGACTTTGTGAGCATGCAAGACTGGAGGGAAAATGGCTGTGTGAGAAGAGAGAATTCTGCCCTGTTCAGATACGAATATTACCTAAAATCTTTCCATAAATTTTTGTCCTAAACTGTAGTAATCATTGTCATTCCCAGTAAAATGAAAAGCGCAACTGATCTGTGAGCTTCATTTAAAAAAAAAAAAAAAATCTAGACTGGATGGTGTTATCTGAGAAAATTTACTGGAAGTGTCAAGTTGTCTTAGTTTCAGTGGAACCTGCTCTAGGCTGCAGACTTGTGCTTGTCCTAAGTTTGCTGAAGAGCTCAAGAAAATGAAAAGCTTGTGTTCCATCATTTCTTTAGATGTTTCTTTGTTTTTGCAAGATTGAAATGAAATGGTAACTTTTTCTCACTTAAAAAAACCCAAACAAAACCTCTTTCTCTTGTTTCATTTGTGACTCTTCCATCTTTCTCTACACGTTTCCATCTCAAACAAATCAGAATTAATACATGGTATCAGTGCCCAACAGCTTGGTCAGAACCAAGTAATTATTTCACAGAATTAAAAGAGGGTACAAACAGTTCTGTGAATGGAATGGAGAGATTCCTTTGGATCTTCAGATATTCAGAGGTAAGGAAGAAGCAAAACCTTTAAGAATATATGCAGAGAAGGGGGAAGAGAGGCTAAAATAGAAGGTGAATATTTCTGGAGTTATGGCTGTCAGCTTTTAAAAATGAGGCAAATTCAGGGTTTTTGGAAGAAACCCGTTAAACTTGGAGGGTACATGAGTACTAGGATCTGACCACTTAATACCAAGTTTTACCCATCAGCCTAAAACTGGATGGAATTTAGTCTGGAAGTCCTTGGTACCAGCACTTCTCTGTTGTGAACAGGCAGCTGTGGAAGTGGTCAAAAAGCATCTTCCATGTCCAGCCTATCTCATAAACTACTACAAAGTGGAATTACATCCAATGTGCTGTTTAATAGTTCTGCTACATGGGACCAAAACCTGTAGAGCCAGTTTCAAATGTTACTTTGATTATTTTTAATTTTTGTGGGGAAGGATTGAAAGAAAAATAAGTTTGTTTGGATTTTTTATTTGATTGTGTATTTTATATTAGATGCCATGTTCTAAATAATATGCCTTGACCAGATGGTGTTACAGAGCTCTTTCTATTATGAAAATTTAGGCCTTCAGAAGGCAGTTTCTTTAAAAGGAGTAGAATCCAAGTGTGTGTTGTGATCTCCTTTAGTGTGATAAAATATTACTTCATTTAACCAGCCCTCATGGATGACATACAGAAGTAATAGAAACTAGCTACAATTACCAAACAAGAGAAGATGCCGGGGAACAGGGCTGAAATGTTTTTCATACAAATGTCACTACATACTTTGTGTAATTTTGATAGTTTTCAAATCTTAACAGCTTCTCCATTCTACATATGCTCTTGTGCTTTGCAAAGGTGCTTACAGCAGCAGCCATTCTTCCTTGCAGCACTGATTACTTTACATGGGCATAAATCTTAAATTGTCTGTATTCAAATAGGAACACTAGAAACCCATCCCTATTTTTTAATTTTTTTATAATAATTCTTACGTTGTGTCCAGGAGAACACTTCATGAGAGCAATACAGTATTTTGATGTTTGTTCCTTTGTGTCTCATTTTCCCTTTTGAATTGTAGGTGTGCTGTTAAACAACTTCTTAGGTTTTATGAGCCTCTTCTACTAAGTAATAATTGTAATCATGTATTTTTGGCTCTTTCAGGATACCAGTTGTCCCTTCATTGCATAATACTGTTTATGCCATTTTGTGTTCAAGCCATTTTGCTTGGTAGCTCAGGTTTCTATAAATAGATTTTCTTCCTCTTGTTTTGTTTTGTATTGTTGGTTTTTCGGTGTTTGTTACTAGAGCAGAAATGTTCCATTCAGGTTTTTTGACAAAATCCAAAGCTCTTGTTTAAATCAGTATGGTTACCAATATCCTAAATATATCAGCATTTGTCTGTAGTACCTCCTGGAAATCCATGTCTTTTCTTGCTAAACTCCTCACAGAAATAAACTTCCTAGGCATAGTAGCCATGTACATTTGCTGTTTATTGTGAGGAATACCTCTTGCCTCTTTTTCAAGGAAAAAATCTGACAAGTCTTGCATTCTGCCAGTGTAAGAGTTTGGTGTATATTCTAATTCATTGATATAATTTTGAGAGGAGAAAGGTAACAGTCATGTTAAGCAGAGCCTCGTTTAGTAGCTGTTATTATGGCAATATCCTCTTCATTAAAAAATAATAAGATATGCTGTCATACATTTGATTGATGGAAATTATGTCTTCTTTAGCACTTGTGCTACATTTGCATCTCCTTCTGTTTTAGGTAAGTCATTAATATTTTGTGCCAGTAGCACTCATTCTCTAAACTTTTACTAACAAAGGGTTTATAACATCAGCAGTGTACCAATAAGGTCATGTGGTTGGTGACATTATTTTTCTTTCTGTATTGAGTCAATACTCAAAAAATGCCATCTGCAAGTAAAACAGACTTTAGCTTAGTGGTCTGACAGTACCTACTGGTATGTGGACACGTATGTACTCATGAGCACTTCTCTAGCAGGGAATCATAAAGTCTTCTGCTAAGCTGTTTGGATAATAAGAGCTTTTAAAAGCCAGGTGTGGTTCATGTATGCTCTTTTGGTAAGGCTACAAACACAAAAGTATATCACACCAAAAGTTGGAGGGAGCAAAGTATGTGTGTAAAGTACCAGTCAAAGGTAAAGATCCTTGATCCATGACCATTTCACATTTGGAGACCAGCCTGGAACTGTTACTTGGGTGCCATCAAAGGTAGTTTAATTTCATGGCAGAGTGTGTCACGATTTTTCAGAACGCCTTTTTTTTTCCCCCTTAGCCTTGTCACAAGTGTTTAAATAGCAGTTTTCACAGTGATAACTCTTGCTTCAAAGTATCATGAATTCTTACAAATTAACCCATATATTTATGGGTTATATTTACGAAATTGTACTTCATTGAAATTGCTGTGCTTTGAAATATGCTATTAAGGAAAAGAAAGAATAATTGAGATTGAAAGGCATCTCTGAATGTCATCTTCCCTGCTGCTCAAGGAAGGATCACCTAAATCAGCTTACTGAGGACTGTGTCTAGATGGCTTTTGAAACTCTCCAAGGATGGAGACTCCACAACTTCTTTGGATAACCTATGTCAGTACTCAGTGTCAGTACCCTCACAGTGAAAAAGTGGTTGCTGATGTTCAGTTGGAACTTCCTGTGTTTCAGTTTGTGTCCGATGTCTCTGGTGCTCTCACTGGACACCACTGAAAAGAGCCTCTGTCTATCCTCTTTGCACCCGCCCTTGAGCTATTTTTATACAACAAGAAAATATCCACGAGTCTTTTCTTCTCCTGGCTAAGTGGTCCCAGATCCCTCAGCCTTCCCTCATATGATGAATGCTTCAATCTCTTAATCATTTTTCTTGCACTCTGCTGGACCCACTCCGCATCTCTTGTGTACTGGGAAGTCCAACACTGGACAAACTCTCCAGATGTGGCCTCAGTAGGGCTGAGTAGAGACAGAGGATCAGCTTTTGTGACGTGCTGGCAACGCTGTTAGCCTCCTTTGTGCCAAGGGCATGTTTGTGTCCATATGAAACTCGAGGTCCTGCAGATCTTCTTTGACAGAAGTTATAATCCTAAATATTTTTACCAAAGTTCAAAGAGTCAGTTTCTCCTATGGTTTAGTTTATAATTCCACGTGCAGATTCAGGTTTCTTGATGGTAATGGTAGTAGCTGTATAGTATTAAAAAAAACAATTTGCAATTACAGTACAATTGTTTTAAGCAACATTTCTGAAATCACTTTTGTTTTTCAGTCCTATATTAAAATAGAAATGTGCAAAATGCAGTACAAGAATGGCAATGTTTAATGTGAAGTAGGAGAGGGAAAATTTGCATACTCTTGCAACTAGGTTAAAATATATGTATAACAACAAGATAGCTGCCTCCCCACTATCCCAAACATCTCTTCCCCTTCTTCTGTGGGAAAAGTATTTTTGCAGAAAATTCCAAATATTCGTTCTCTTTTGCTTGGCTAATGTAATTAAAGGACAAATGTAACAACATTTGTTATCTTTATTGTCTTGATATTAAATTTAAGAAACACCCCAAATTATCAAAGTAATTTATTTTTCACAAAAAAAAGAAAATAATAATGGTGATGAAATTACAATTTGTTCCTTCCCCAGCCACCAGAAGCAGGCTTGTTCCTTAGTTATCAAGCTGAAGGTCCCAGCCTGTCTTGGACAGTGGCATGCTTCCTGAGCTTGCATAACAGTTTGATCATCCAGCTCATAAGTCAGTTTGGGCCCAAGAGCATTACAGTGATATAAACACACATCTTTTGGAGGGAGGAGAGAGCCTTTAAAACTTCTTGTCAGATTTTAATGCTTGATATTCTTATAATGCCTGCTGCTGGCAGGCAGGGACTGTAGGTCACATCTTTCCAGTCCACTTGTGGTTTATAACCCTTTTATTTTGCCCCAAATGCTTTCTTGGGCTGCTTAATGCACCCCACTTCAGATTTTGATTTTGGTATAAGAATAATCTTCATTTGATTATATTTTTAGAATGAAACTTCACATAGCATATTTATTATGCTATCTTAAAATGGTTTGGTTTCAGGTTTACCAGGTTTCCAGACACATGCTGTACTCCTCAGTAAGTCTTCAGTGCTAGAGGGAAAAAACAGTGTAGATAGCTTTTTTTTTCTCATTCTCCATTATTCCAATTTTTAATTCCCTTTAATCACGTAAGAATACCATATTCTTAGCTCCCACCTGAGGCACTCAGATGTTAGAAAGATCTGTTTCTTTAGTTGTTAAGAACTGATCTTGGATTCCAGTGTCGTTGTCCTCAGTCTCACTGGTCCTCAGCACTGACTTTAAGAAAGCAGCACGTTCCTTTGGCCAGAATACTATTTCCTTTAAACCTTGCTGTGCCTCGAGAGTTTCCAGTGGCCACAACCAAAACCAGGGAGTACAGCTACTCAGTACAGTAGCTTTGGACCTGCTGTTGCAATGCTGCTCTTCATGCTCGATTTCACATGCTTGTGGTAGCTCTGGTAAAAGGCTTTGTAAGAGCAATGCTCAAGTGACCACCCTGTTTGTTTGGTTTTTCTTTTGCTAAGGTATTCTGGATAGAGCTGCTAATCATGCAAGAGTAGGTAAAAGCCTTAGGTTGTGTTAGGAAGACACTTGGAGCCGTGTCTGTCCTTTTTCCCTCTGCTAAGGCACACCAGCAGTTTTAACAATTTGTTCTAAGGTTCCCAAGAGAAGATGTGGCTATAACGCTTACGGATACAAGACTGCCAAGTGCTTTCATAGTGCCAATAGTGTGACAGGCAGATCCTGTTTTGTTTACACAGGATTTTGGAAATGGGAACCATCCATAGGTCCTGCCACTGCATTCCGGTTAGTTGCAAACCAGCTTGTATTGCTAAAAATAGCTATTGTTACCAATTACGAGTCCCATTCAAATGTTAAAAAAAAATTCAAAAACAGCCACCAACAGAAACAAAAACCTAATAATCTCTTTGTCGACTTAGGCATTGTTACATGTATAGAATTTGTCTAGTTAATCTACAGGGTGGTTTTATGGAAAAACGGGCTTGTTTCAATTTAAGAGATAGTCCATTAAATATTACCTTTTGAGGAATTTTATTTTGCACTAATGCAGTGGATTTGATAATAGTTTCTAAAATATTTGAAAGGATAAATGTTTAAAACATTCATTTGGAATATATGGAAAGCAAATCACAAGATTATTAACTAGACCAGAGTAGGCATCTCAGTATAGGATAGGGAAAAAACCCCCAACATTGACAGAGAATTCTATTGAATGGAAGAGCTTAAGCCTCTTTGTTTCTCCTTAGCAGTTCTTGGAAAGAAAATGGATGTGAAGTGTGAACTTTCATTTTAAGAAAAAATTAGTGTTGTAGTAGGTTTCTCATGTAGCTGAAGGGAAGTTCTCTTTAACAGAACTCTTGCTGCAATCGATTGATATACGAATAAAAGCTCTAATATTCAGATTTATGACCAAATTTATAGAGTGAATAACTTAAAAGCTAATTTTGTGGTTCGCTTAAATCAAGAATAGCGAAGACAGTTTTTTAGGCTTAACCAGTTGTTGCATCCTATTTCTTACTGGTTTACAGGAAAGTCCTAGTGTCCTTAGTTTCTGGCAGAAGAGGTTCTGAAAGTAATGACATGGAAGACTTGTGCATGAAGTGTACAACTGCAGTCTGACCTTAGCTCCGAGTGAAACACAGTGATAGAGACCACTGATCAGTAATATTATAAAGCATCAAGATGTAGCCAGTTTTATTTGCAGATATTAGAATTATGATAGATGTGTACAATGAAGGATTGGATTTTTCTTTATTGTATTTGTCTGCTGTGTTTGAGTACTTAACTAAAAAAGTCAGTAAAGAAACAGTGAGCAACACTGAACCGTCATTTTAACTATGAGATTTAGAGAGAGGAGGGGGCTTTGCTCAGAGGTAGCAAACAAAATTCAGCTACCTATAAGCTAAAAATTTATAGTCTTGTATAATTTTCCATTTTACAAACTGTTACGTATTTAAGCTTTAGATGCTTGCAGCAAAATTCTTCATATATGTGTGTATCTATGTATATCTATATATATATATATATACACACACACAAGTGATTCATATTTGTGAATCATAAGCGTGTGTGAGAATGTAATATATTAATTACGCAAAAAAACCTACCTTTCTTATTTTTGGGATTTTGGGGGGTGGGGAGTGTTGGAAGTAAAGAAGTGATCTTTTAAAAGTGCAACAGCTTGGTGAATAGTTTTATCTCAAATACATAAGGAACACTTTGATCTCTTCTAATATTTCCTCTTCAGCCCTTAAATTCGACATCACTGGTGCTAAGTGGCATAAGTACATAAACCCTCAATCAAGAATATGTTACAAAAAGATAACACCTTATTTTAAGGTGTTGAAATGTTCAATCGTCAACTGCTACATTCATCCAGTAAACTGTACTTCAAATGTAGCATCTTATAACATCCTTGGCAATCACTGGGGTTTTCCAAGTGATGTAGGGGCAAATTCATAACCAAAACTAGAAGTTTTCATTTAATTTAAAAGAAAAAACTAAGCAGAGAGAGAGGGAAATGATGAAGACCTCTTTTTCCAATACTCTGGAATTTGGCTTTTAAGTAATGGCATGATAATAATTTGTTTATTTTATAAAAGTACTAAATTTTGGAGAAAGATGTTAGATTGTAAAATGCAAGTAATTCTACATACAATGCAAATACAGGAGAGAAGAGGCAAGTAGACACTGCAATTATAGATTGTAAGTAGTTGTAACTGGTTCTGTTTTCAAGCCCCACAGTGTGTGTCCTGACCTACCCTTGCGAAGGATGGGTTATGTGCATGGGGAGGAGGGATGGATGAAGGGAAGCAGGGTTTCTGGCTAGAAGCCTGTTCTTGTTTATATTTCAGTGACAGAAGGCCTGACCTCTTTCTGTTTTCATGTTCTCTTTTCTGTGCAATTTCATGGTGGCTGACTAGCTTCATGATTAGTCTAAAATAAATCAGGAGTTGATTCTTACTCTCTTTCCAGCCCTCTAGCTAGATCATGGAGTGTAAAGATTTTAGAAGAATATGAATTTTGATTTGGCAACTGTATTCTCTGATTAAGCCTCTTTCCAAAAAATCACGAGCGCTGAGAAGCCCTAATGAAGGCATAAAAATACAGAAGAACGTTTTTTAGAGGGTGGTCTTAAATTCTTTTCTTCTAGGTGATATTTGTGGAAAGACTGTTAATTATTGTGATCTTGGTTGTGGGTTTGTTGGTTTTGTTTTGTTTTTTACTAAAAACAAAAAGTTGTTTATGGAAAACTAATTTCTTCTTTTGCTTCTCTTTCAGTAATAGTTATGCACGAGTGCGAGCTGTGGTGATGACCCGGGATGACTCAAGTGGTGGATGGTTACCACTTGGAGGGGGTGGACTAAGCTGTGTCACAGTCTTCAAAGTCATTCCCCAGGAAGAGAATAGCTGTGCTGATTTTCTTATCCATGGAGAACGACTCAGGGATAAAACGGTAACAATTTGTATCTATTTAATGATCATATTAAAATTATATGTGACATGCTTATATAGACAAAGTAAATTTAAAGTCCCTGTCTAATGCTGTAGCTGAACTTTTCTGTATCAATGATTGTGTACCAGAAGAACCAGTTATTTGCTTGAAATGTAATACCCTGCTTTTTTAGAATTGAGCGCATTGATTTTTTTAGAAACTCTATCCATTTTGGGAAAAATTTTGCTATTAATTTTTCTTCCAATGAAAGATTAGAGTTTTTATGCCATTGATACTGCATTTAGGAGTAGTGTTGGAAATGAGAACTTTATTAAGAAAATGAAATCAGGTGGAATTCCTCAGTAGTGGTTTGGTTAGCTGTGTAATATAGCTATGACAAAAAGAAGCCATTTTATATGAGAGCTGCTTCGTATTGAAAGACGGATTGAAGCTGACAGGTCCAAGAATTGACCTGGCTTGATGAACACATAACCAGTATTCATTCATCAGCTATCTTACATAAAATACTGGTAATAAACATCTCTTAAGAAGCATCATGAAAATCAGCCTCACAAAAGGAAAACTGGTGCAGGATCTCAGCCATTTCTACATGCAGGCCTAAGGAAGACAGAATGGGCTTACTAAGGATTGCTTGGTTACTTGTGCGGCAAACAGATTTCTGGGTGGGTGTGTCTCACTGTGGAAAGAGAAGTGGAGGAGGTACAAAAGCTCCATCTCAATTACTTTTTTTAAGAATATATTCTTTTCTGCAAATAAACTTTGACTCCTCTGTAAGCTTAAAAGATAGAATTACTTCTTATACTGTACTGCTGACCCTTCCTCAAGCACAACAGTTTGTCCCCTGAGGCAGGACTGCTGAGTTCTCTGCCTTGACTGTGACTACTGTAGGAAGAGAGCATATAAATAGAAATTCTGCTGACTCAGTTGTTTCTGAGGGACGTAGCGCTATTAGCAGAGAACCCTGTGTTCCCGCACAGCTACGTGCACCTGCAGTTCCTTCCTCACTTTGCAGTAGTTCCCTCTAGAACTCTTTTTAGCCTTGTTGAGGCTCTTTTTGAGAAGCTTAATTGCATTTAGAGATACTTGATATTTTTTTCTTAACTCTTAATACTTGGAATATTCACAGCTTGCCTTAAAAATAATAAAATGCTCCAAACTAGAGACTGGTTTAATAGTGTGTCTGCATGCATATAAAGATGTCTGGCCATCAGTGTCCTGATCTGTTTACAGTGTCCTTTCTCCCGTTTCCCCTAGGCAAGACTTGTTTTGTTTCCACTTCTGGTAGAAGGTTTTATATGTTTCTCCTCCTCTTCCTGTCTAAAATCAAGCTCATGTCAGCATGAATATGTTTTCCAAACCTTTATTGTCTTGAACAGTTTGTTTTATTTTAGGTTTTTTTTGTGTGTGTCCCATCCTGTGTCCATCTGTCTTCCTTGTGCTTGCCCCCAAAAGGTGACCTAACTAGTCTGTCAGTAATTGTAATGATTGTCTGATCTTGCTGTAGTTATGGAAAGTTGCTGTTAGAAGTCAGCCCCTCAAAAACACAGGATAAAAGGTGGAGGAAGTGCAGCTAGGACAAACATCTCTCCTGTGTATATTAAATAAAGCTCAGGGAACTAACAAATATAGATTTAGGGTGTGGAGAAGAACACTGGAGAACCAGTAATTCTTTGATAACTGAATGAAAGGTCACTGCATATTCATGTATTTCTACAGACTTCAGATAATGCAATTATAAGCAACAGCTAATGTGTAATGAATTAACAACCAAGTTGTATGGTATGCAGCAGGACCCCACTTGGCACAGAAGCAACAAAATCCTGCAGTGATATGCAATGACAAAATTAGGTCATGACACTTACTTAGAAGGGCAGAAGACAGCAGACACTGAAAGAGAAATCTGTTGGACACGTCACTGATTCTAAAACTGTTCTGATCATTATGCTTTCAGTATGATTAATGGTTTTACATTCATTCTTGGGCTATTCTTGTAGATTCACAGTTCAAGCACATATTTTTACCCTTTTTTTTATGAAGCCAAACATTTGGGGTTTTAGTCCAAATAGAAGTGACAGGTGACTATTATATTTCATAATAATTAGAATTTCATAATAATTATATATTTTATTTTTGATTTAAAAGTAAAGTAAAAGTGGAAGCCAATGTATTTGCTATTGAGTGGATACCAAATATTTTGATCATCTTCAGATTTTTCAGAAGTGTTATGCTGAATCTACTGTTTCTGTGCACCAACTTTCCTCTAGTCTCGTTTTAGAGTGCCCTTGGTAAATCTCAATGCCTGAATAATCTTTGAAGTTAGTAGTATGCTGTTTAGTTGGCTGCTCTTCCATTGTATTTGAAAAGAGAGTGTAACAGTATTTTTTTAAAAAACTTCCCAAACAGTTTCCAACATTTCAGTTATTCAGACTTTGAGTACGTGTATCTTCAGAAATATTTAATTAATAATCTACTGTAATATCTACAAGTCACTTGGACCATAGTTTCCAGTTTACTAACATTTTTGCAAGGTACACACAGCTCTTCCTGAAAATACTTCTATGGATTGAGAGAGAAAGTCATCTTTACAAATTAATTTCCCCACATTCTCTAAAGTCACATTACACATTGCTAAAATACCTTCCTAATCAAGATTATATCTTGATTTTCTCTGGCCAGTAAGTCTCTTCTTTTGTGAACTGGCTTAGCTTCCAGAAAATGTGCCGAAATTCCATAATCCTGGAAACCCAAATCCTTGGAACACTTTTCTGTGATGTGGGGAAGCATAGGTTTTGAAAAAGTTCAGAAAGTAAATGGAGTTCAGATCTATAGCTTTTCCTAAGATAAATGGGAATCATAATGCCAATATAACTGGTTAACCAATGTGTTAGTAGAAGGGTGGAATTCTCTCCAAAGCAGCTGGAAATCCATAGGTGAGGTATTTGATGGAGGTATCTTCCAGGTGCCTCTTAAATGGTTATACTGAAGAGGAATTAATCAGCTTTAGTTGCTACTTCTGACACTACATGCAGTTCCATTCCAGTGTTCCAGATCTTTCCATGTATTTTATAGGCTATGGAGGCATTTAAATACAAGTACAGATTTCAATCTGTAAGTCAGCTGTATAAATAAATACTCCGGAAAGAAAATCAAAATACTGAAGATCCTTGTTGGAGAGGGCTTGTGTTGTTTTTACACCTGAGAAGCAGGTTGGTGTCAGCCCTTCTGTGAACCAGCTTCAGACTACATGTAGAATTTCCAAAATGTTTGTGTGGTACAGAGCTATTCAAAACATCCTTTGGCATTCACAAAAAGCATCCTAATTATCTGAGAAGAAAATCAAAGTGGTGGCACCATTGAATTAATTTGAGAGAGAATGCTCCCCGCTAATTTGCTCAGGTTATTTAGATTTGTTATGGAATGTAAGGGTATTTCATGAAGACTTTTCACATAATTACACATTTCCCCCTTTATTATAATCACCTTCCTAGATCAGGCTCCAGCCGGTCTGCTTGGAACAATTGCACTCCCGTGTAACCTGGTCAGGTCTGCTGTTTCTGTGTTCACAGCAGCTGTCTTCTATCTTAATAGAACTAGTGCTAAACACATATTAGGCTCAAACTTACTGGTTTTAGGCTTTGGTGAATTTTACCTTCTTGAATAAAAAGTCTAATAGACTACTCTGGTTTATTTTCTTCTCCTGACTTTTGCCATGCAAGTTTTTATAAAAGGAGAAAAAAAAAATATTACTGGTATCTTTTAGGAATCAGGAGTGACAATGGTTAAAATCTTTCCTTTGAATAAAAATGAATTGTGTAACGGGAGAGACACAAAGCTAAAACTGAATATAAACACCATTCTGTTCTAAAAATCTGCTGTTTACAAACTTAAATATTTATTTTTTTAATTGTCTTTAAAGTTTGAGGATTGATTCTGATGGCCTATAGTACAGCCCTTACATCATCTTCTTATTTCACCTGAATCAAGTGTGCATAAAATAATTCTGTCATATAGTTACTGTGGCACTGGGTTCATATACGCTGTAGCATGAATTTACTCAGGCTGTGCTGCCTGTTCCCAAGAGTAATGCAGAAAAGGCATTCTAAAACTATGTGCTTATTTATATATTTGTAGATTTAGGTTGGGAATGAGAAACAGTGAAGCTATCTTATCTTACATGTGCTCTTGTACATTTTGAAAGTCCAGCTGGAAACCAGTAAAATAGTATCCAGTATCTCAAAATGTTCAGTTATTGGGTCTGTTAAGATAGAATTTTGTATCAAATGCAAAAGTTTTTTTTTCTTTCTTTTTTTTCTGAAATAAGCTCTAAATAATGATGTAATGTCTTAAATGCTCATTTTATTTCTGCATAAAAATATTAGTGTTTTAAGTGCTGAAGTAGAAAATTTTTTACTCTGGAGATTGAGCTTGTCTACATAAGCCAGATAGATTTTATTGTCTTTAAAGCATTTAGTTTTTAAAGGTGAGAAAAGAAACATTAAGCAAACAAGTATTTTTGAGTAGCAATGAATTCATTAGTGTTACACTCAATGACATCTAGATATTAAAAGGATTTTTTTCATTAAATAATAGGAGACATAAAGCCCTACTTATGCTATGAGAATTTAAATTTTGGTCATGTGCATCTGGTTTTCTTCTGTCTTGAGCCTGATGATTCTGCAACATTTTCCATTATGTACCAAGGTAGATGTTTCATACTTGCACGGAAGTCTTATATAAAAGTCTCCAAATGAAGAAAACCTTCACAACAGTAACCTATGGGGTGTTTTTTGAAATGAAACTTAGTTAAGCTGTAGGCACTTTATTTACAATTTTTCAAGTCTTTTCTGTGCATATCACTGGAGATCTTGGGGAAGGTCTACCTGAAAAGGTTTGTGTGTGGGTAACCATGTGGGAGAGTATATGATCTTCACCTATGATGTGGAGAGTTCTGAACCATAGTGAAGTGCACTAAAAAATAAATGGAATTTCGAAATATATCTGCATTGAAAAAGCTTGGTTTCCATTTCCAGGCCTTGGAGAATACATGTATGAGGATACTTCCTCCCCAGCCCCCATGATAGTTCGCATGCTTGAGCATCAGGAAGCCTTTGGCACAATTAGGTTTTACAATTTAAAAATTCACTATTGCTGCAAAGCATAGAAGTGTTTCAGCGAGAGAAAAGAGAGAAAAATTCTTCTGGGGATGGTTGGTATGTTTTTTTATTTGATTTGGATTTTTTGTATTTCTGGATATAACAAATACTATTGAAGGGCTGGATGTTTATAAATTTCTGTTCCACTGCTAATTGAGACCTACAGCTTTTCAGTTTTCTCTCAGGTAGGGCAGACAAGTCTTTATAGCAAGTCTTGCTTGTACAGATTCTTATATCTGATAACATACACAGTTTTGATGCAACATATTTTTCCCTTTTCAGTGCCCTTTCACTTATATCTTCTGTGTTGTGGTCTGTTTTCATACAGGTTTAGATGGCAAAAAATCAGTGTCACACCCTCAAATGTTGTTTCCTTGAATTAAGTTGAAAACAATTAGTGTTGGATGGGATGTTTACTTATTTTGTTAATCATAGCTTGTTGTAAGAAATGTAAGGGTTGGAAGTGGGGGTAAATGCTTCTTGGGCTGGAGGGAGTTGGTTTGGGGATTTTCTAGTTCGCTTTGTGTGTCTGAAAACCATAGCTTCTACTCAGTGAAGTTTTAATCCAGTTTTAATCTCTAGTGGTAAAATTGTTATTGGGTATGAATTTGCAGTATGAAGTAATCTGGATTAATCCCTTCAGCACCAGAAATTCATTGTGATGCTATAAAATCAAGCTTTTGCAGTTCTTTTTGTTGATGTTTTGGATGACACTGCACACAACCTATACTATGAAAATAGTTGGTGTTAATGTATTAGAGATCCCTCTAAAGAGCTTTCAGACCTAGAAAAGGCAGTGGTGTGAGAAGCCTTCATTTTTAACTGCTCTTTGAAAGAGGAAGAAAGTTTAAAATCATCCAGAGGAACAAGGAACAATTATTTGATGCACCTTAGAACTGCAGAATAATCCTTTTTTTTCTGCCTGCAACAGCTTTTCCTACAGACCTACAGAAACAGATTCCTTGTTGTGTTTTCTTGTAGGCAATTTTACCTACATATTGTTGGCTATTAAGGGAGATCCGAGTGGAGAAACAAAAAATTATTTCAATGCTGAAGGAGTTTATATGTGCAGAAAGAATATTATCCTTCTAGAGGCAGAGGTAAAAGGCAGTAACAGTTGAGAGGAGATGATTACTGGTGGGTTGTAGGGGGAATAAATAATGAAGAGCAAGAGAAAAAAAATCTATTTGCCTATATAATAGACAATGGAGAAAAGGAACACAAAGAATATGTAACAATAACCTAAGTACACATATGGATATATATTTTTTTTTGAGGGGTTTTCTCAGTTGTGTATACTTAAACTAACTTTACCGTATCCTGTGAGGAATTTTGTATTTTCTCTTTTAAAAAGCCACATATGTAACAAAACAAAAAATTAAAATTCTAAAAGTGCATCAATGAAATGATAGCATATTATTGAAATGATAGTGAGATTCCTTCATCATCAAATACCAATACACAGAGACATGTTGTCTTGCTGGGGGCTTTATTATACTGCTATGGGAGCAGATCAGTGCATCTCTCTCCATACTTTCTTGTTCACGTTCAACTTTTTTTCATCAATAAACACTCTGTAACAATGTTGCTTAAAATAATTTTTGCCAGTAAAGTAGATGTGCAAATACATTTTTAAAACCAGACTATTCAAAGGGGAAATAATAAGGCTTTCCAGTACCTGAAGGGAGCCTGCAGAAAAATCTGGTGAGGGATTATTTAGCAGAGATATATTGACTGGACAAGGCAGAATAGCTTCAAATTTAAGGAGGGTGGATTTAGATTAGATACTAAGAAAAAAATCGTTATTTTGAGGGTTGTAAGGCACTGGAACAGGTGGCCCACAAAAGTGGTGAATGCTCCATTCCTGGAAGTGTTCAAGGCCATTTTGGATGGAGCTGTGAGCAACCTGGTCTAGTGGAAGGTGTCCCTGCCCATGGCAATGGGATGGGCTTTGATGATTCTATGTGGAGACTGTGACTTTTCTTTATAACTGAATGTGCTTGTATACCTGTAATGATTTTGTAGCCAAATAATTCTGATAATTGTACACAGTTACTGTTTTTTTTTATAGTTGAACGTGAGCCAGAAATGTATTTTGTTTAGTTGCAGGCAGTAGTACATTCATAAAGATTTTAGGTTTTATTAATTTCATTTTTTAAACAATTCTCTTGTATTTTACTTGTCTAGTAGACTTTCTGGGAGAAATCTGAAAATCTGCCTGAAAGCAGCATGGAGTTAGTCTAGCGCTAAAATATTTTGTAGATCCTAGTGCTACAGTAAAATTTGATATCAGCACACAAAATGCTTTTTGGGGACATGTGACCTGTTTCATTTGCTGAACATCTACCAAGTCTGTACTGGTTTTTGCAGGTATGAGATACTTCTGTGGATATGACATTTCTGAATAGAAAGATTGACTCAGTGTCTTCAACCCATACTACTTATCAGCAATTGATAGTGAATAATTTGGCTGTAATGGAAATGAAGTTAAATTTACATCCTTGTAGCAGGAAGAAATTTTAAAAGAGACCTCTATGATGTATGTTTTTAGGTAGTTCACAAAGACTACCTTCTGTTCTCAAATTTTATATATTGGTCATTGATATATTTTCCTTCTGTTTTCTTTCTGAAAGGTGGTCTTGGAATGCACATTAAAGAAAGACCTCGTTTACAACAAAGTTACTCCTACTTTTTACCACTGGAAGATTGATGACAAAAAGTTTGGCCTCACATTTCAGAGTCCTGCTGATGCAAGAGCATTTGATAGAGGTATTCGGAGAGCAGTGGAGGATATTTCTCAAGGTACATATTTCAGGTGAAAAACTTGGTGGGATGGAGGAATACTGATAAAAAATATGTCAAAGCACTTTGTGTAACATTTACATTGACAGTATTTAAGGATGCGGATTAAACCATAATATATTGGAATTTTAATAGTTTTTGAAATAGTACTTCTGGCATTTCTAAAGTGCCATTCATCCAAGTGTCTTAAATTGTTTCACAAACAGTAATAATGTAATTTCCTGAAACATCCCTCGCTACATAATAAAGCACTCCCTCTTTCTTTTAGACATGAAGAAATGGAGGAAGCTGGAGTGTTATATTCTCTCACTTGGATCTTAGAAGCATTTTGCAACTCCTGTGTTCTTGTAGGATAAGCTGGGAAGTTGAATGATTTGTGACCTGTTGAGTTCTCTCATTATCTGCACATACTTTCAGTTAATAGTTTTATTTTTCATTAACAGGTGACAGCGTAGTTCTGAGGGCGGGGTTTTTTTAGGAACAGAAGAATTTACTCAGATAGCAATATGGCCAACTGGTTCCAGAGCTTGACTCAATTAGTGGAAACCAGTGGGCAAACTGAAGGATATCATCAAGCCTAGATTCTGAGCTGAAAATATATTAATGTGTGTATATATATATGCACACTCATATATATGTACACGTATATGTATGTATATACACCCACACATACATATACACACATATATATATATGTTTTGCTGGATTGAGACAGGGAGGGAAGAGAACAGGTGTCTATTGAATTAAAAGAACATCTCTTTCCAATTTGTAAAAAGTAACTTCAGGGATTTTGTGTGTGTTATTCTACTAATGAAGGGAGGAGCGTGTTTCTCAAGGAAAATGCTTTTTGACGTACTCTAATGACTGCTTTGGAATTTTATTGGTATAATCAATATCCTTTCAAGACAAATAATTAGAGAACATGAGAGTAATTTTTTTCTTTTAGGGTCTCACAATTTCAATTTCTGCTGATTTACAGCAAAATACAACACAGTGCATTCATGCCAACTAAATGTGTCTGCCTTTAGTTTTCAAAATGCTACATTAAAAGGAATGTACTCCCTTGCTTCTGAATGCTGATGACACTTTGAAAATGCTTTTATAAGGAAGGTGGGAGCAACAGAGAAGAGTGTGGCTAGGAATACTCAGTACAGAAAATGCAGAGTGTAGAAATGAATTATGCTTACTAAATCAACTTGAAATGCAGTGATCTATGGGTTAAAAAGGTAAACAAGAATATTTATATCATCATCACTGGATATTGAGAAATGGTGTGGGTTACTGGAAGCAGTAAGCGGTAAATATGAAGAAAATAACCTTGTCTACCTTTTTTCTTTTTATGAAGGTTATCCACCCTCCCAAAATGATGTTGAAGTGGCAGAAGACTGCTTTCAAGTAAGTAAATTTTTTAATTAATTGGGAATTTTTTCTTTTATAAATGTACTGAACAGGTTTTGCTCTCATTAGTGAGAATAAGCAAAATAAGAGCAATAGTAAAATTCAGTTGAATTAAATAAGTTTCAGAAAAATTATCTAGAATACTCCTAAACAAAGTAGGTATTATTTAATCCATAGGATCATTAAGTGTCCTGATTTAAAATTTTTGAGTTCAAAATGTCTGTTCAAGTTTTATGTCCTCTTTGATCTTACTGAAATATGAAATATTCTTCTGGGAAACAGAAAATAGAGGGATGAAAAATCTTTTTACTTGTACATCCTGTTTGTTTTCTTAAATTTCACTTTGCGGTGATAAAACACTTCTAACATCAAATGGTTTGAGTTGAGAAGATGCTGAGACAATGGTTAAGAATCTGAAGACAGGAGTTTAGACAATTTTTAATAACACACTAAAGATAAGGTAGTCACTTGCTGAGATTTAAGTTTTTATTGATCTTTTTTGGCACTGTTCTATTTCTGTAGGTCATAATGGCTTAAGAGATAAAAATTTGTCCAACCATGCTTCAGAGTTCCAGTGTTTTACATGTATACCATATCATATACCATAAATACTGTAAAACTGATGCATAGCACTGCTTGGTAATATCCAAAAATCTATGTAATTAAAAAGCCAGTATAAAAAAATATTATGGAGACAAATACATACACACACAAGATAAATAACTATAATATATCTGAATAAATTCTACTTGTGTCTATGTATGCTTGTAATTTTTTCCTTCTTATTTATAATTTTAGGGAAAGCTGTGTCTTCATTCACACATATATTCAGCTTTCAGAGTGCAGAAATTTAAATTATTATGAAGATGCTAAAGAAAGAAGTTGGCTCAGAGGTCTTAGTGACTATTCAGAAAACTGATAGTGTTGCTAACTGATTTCTTCTGGGAAAAAGTGTTGTCACTTATGCAGTAATACATCCTGTATCAGTGTAAGTAGAACCTCTAGAACACAAATTCAAGAAAAGTAGCAGCTGACTTTGAAGACATTCAAAGAGACATTCAGCTGAGAGTCAAATATTTAAAAAGGATACTGCAATGCAGTGGCAATACAGAAGTCTGATATCTTTTCATTTTATGGTAGAAGAAAAGTATTTCTTTGTTTAAGTGCTGGCTATGTTACCACCTGTTGTTCTTTATGTGCAGTGCTTTTTTTTAAGGCACTTGAAAGTAAAATTGCTAAAATATTAGATATTTCAGATTTTAAAAAGAAATGAGATTTTGTCAGGGTGAAGGAAATGTGTGCCAAAGTTAATGCAGTCCTTAATCAGCTTTTAAAGGACTTGCTTAAACATGCTTTGTTGCAAGGATTAATAATTGAACAGTTTCTACAGGACTAATGAGATTAGAACCAATTACCTCTTGATTTTGCTGCCTAGTTATTATGTTTCTATATAGGGATGCCAAAATTGAGGAAAATACCTGAGATTCATTATAGTTACAAATTTGTTATTGAGAAAGTGAAAAAAAGTGTGTTTACTACATCTACTCTATATATTTGAATATCAATATACCACCTATTTATATTTGTAAATACAGGTTTACGTTATGTTCTATTTTAAAAAATAAATGTATGTATTTTTTAAAATGTCTATAAACCAGATTTTATATATAAAAACACACACACTATATATATATATATATATATATATATTTATATATTACAGGTACAAATAATCTTGTGTGGTACAAACTGCTGGCAGAACTATCTTTTACATTCTAGACAGGAAAACATACTTAATGACTTCATCACAATAGACATTATTTAACTGTGGGTAGATACCCTGTTTTGTAAAAGCAAAAAAGCTAGCCAATATCTCTCACCATATCTCTGCACAACAAAGTAAAATAAATGATGCTAGCATTGCCCATCAGTAACAATACCAGAAGGGAGAAAAACACCCAGAAATGCAGAGAAAACTGAATCCACCCTGGTTTAGCTATGCTTCATCTAAATCAGGTTTATGTATCAATAGTGAAGCTGTAATTGCAGGGTTATGAACATGAGTGTAGAAAAGCTACACCATTTTAGTTATAGGCATCAGGTCTAGCCTCCAAAAATACCTTTGAAATGCCAAATAGTCCACATTCTCTTAAATTATTAATTCCTTCCACTTCCAAGATTGATACTATGATAAGTGAAACTGGATACCCCAGGGTCTTTTGAACTTGATGCATAAGGCCATCATTCTTTAAAGATAATGTGTTGAGTATTTGAAGAGTCATGTTGACTTGTCCCCTACTTCTTGCCACCTCTGTGTAGTTTAAAAGGCTTAGTGATTTTTTGTTTCCTTGTTTATTTTATAAGCTGTTTTCCAAAGTCTCTAGCAGTTGTTTTGAGTGTGTTTTGGAGTATATCTATGCAAGGGCATTTTGGAGTCTGGATAAAATATTAAAGAGTAGTTTTTCCTATACTGTTCTAGTCATCTTACACAGCAGAGATCCTATATTTAGTATACATTTGAAGTATAAATATAGTATTTAGTTTGTACATAAATTTAATTAACAATGGCTTGTTTTTGTTGTTTGGTTTTTTAATGAAGATGACTAGATGATGAAGAAAGATAAACATGCTTCATAACTTTTTTTACTGGCTGGTTAAATTTTGTGCTATAGAGAGCAAAAAAAATGATCCAAAGAAGATCAAAAATTATCATCTCAGTGTGAAATCTCATTGCTTCCTTGTAATAAGTATCATCACATTTTATAGAAGCAGTTAGCAGAAAAAGTGATTATCCAAAAATTGTATGTGCATATCTTAAATGTAATTCCAAAAACTGAACTCTTGTCTTTTGCCTTCTAGGCTAGCAATTGGTTTGCTACGTTATACCTTGGTTCACTAAATTTTTTTGTTTTCAATTTATATTTTGTAAATAAAATCTCCCAGAGAAACTATTCTTTTTGCTGAAGATCAAATTTATCGTTTTAAGAAGACATAGTTTTATTATAGTTTCTTTAGCTGCTTAAATCCTAGCATTAAAATAATATGATCCCTTAAGGGTTTTCATGGTTGCTTAAATTATTGCAATTATTTTTAGTTGTTTAATTAACTTGTTAGATGCAAATTGTTCATATCATCAAATAAGCCCTAGTCTTACCAGATTAATTTCAAACAGAAATACACAAATGAGTTAAGGCAGAGCTATCTGACTTCCTATAATACTGGTAAATGGAACCTGGAAAAGTATATGTACTTACATGGAAATACACATTGGGAATTTGTTTTGTTAGGAAGTTTAGATATTTATTGGTATAAAACCTTGCATTTTGAATGGAGTAAATAATCAGCTTGTGTAAGGCAGTTTCCTTGTTTGTTAAAAGATTTGCTCAGATTCTTTTCCTCTTCCAAATATAAACTTCTTGCTCTAAAACTTACCTAGCTTAACTGAAAAAAAAATATTTTTTTTTTCCTTAAAACTAAATCTAAATGAAATCTAAAGCTCATACATTTAAAATTATTTTTGTGAAGGTTTTGGAGCCTGTAATGCGTAAGTCTTGCTTTTGTGAACTGAAAATCAGAGTAGCTGAGCTTTAATTTCTTTCAGTTTTTGTTGATTCAGCCATACTGGTGTTATTTATAGGCTACCATCACTTTTTAACTGTTTTGAGGTAATTAGATTTGGATCACTTATGCTTTTGAGTTTCTTACTGCTGGCAGAAGAAAACTGTAGACTGATAAATTGTAAGCAGAAAATAAAAAGTTTGTCTTGTTCTTTCAGAAGTTAGTACTGTTGTTGTTTAGAAGTTGGACTTTTTGTTAATAGGAACGGGAAAAGGCCTGCAGCTTCCATGCATCTTCAGGTGTCTTGGTGCAGGCAGGGAAGACATTAATTCTTCGTGTGCCATTCTGTAAATACACTATTTAGTGACCTCTTCATAAGGGCCTTTAATGACTACGCAATTTATTTTGCCTCTAATAGAAAGTTTGCAGAAGTTTCATTTTACTAAAATAACATTGTGACTTGTAAGAAAATGTGAAATAATTTACCCTTGACCTACTCTATTGTTTTATGGATAGGACAATACTATATGGTAAAGCACTAAAGATTAGAAATATTTAGTGCAGTTAATAAATTGCTTAGGTCCAGTTCTTAGAACTAAAAGTAATACTAATTCATATTATCAAATAAATATAGTTATAGTTTCAAATAAATATATTCATACATTGTGCTAAATAATTTTGGTTTATTAAGCTCTTTTTGTTGGAGTTGTATGTAAAAAAGAGGATAAATTATATTTTTTTTCCTCACCAGTATTCCTAGCAGCCTCTTTACATATAGTGTTCCCTACATTTTTGGGTGGAAAAGCCTTTGAAAAAAGAGGCATGTCAAATGTCTTATTTTTTAGTTTAAGCTGTATGAAATACTCAGAGTAATCTAGGTAATATTTCAGTCTATGTCAGAAACACACACCTGAAAATAATATTGCTCCATCAGTCTGAGAAATAGCCAAAGCAGAAGGAAGTCATTCAGATGTTTTTGAAACCTGTGTCATTTATTCAGAATTGAAAAATTAAGGAAAAAGCATTTAAATGTTTCTTGTGTTGTTAGCATCAAACAGCAGATTTTGGGGCCTCATGGGAAGTAAATGCAAGAACTGGGATGCAGCGGAAATGTGGTCTCTCATCCATCCTTCTGTGTAATCATTAAACTTACTTAGAGGAGAACATTTTTAACAATGTTTGCAGAACAATGTTGAATTCTCTCCCAGACTTAACTCTGGCAAACTGGGAGAAGTAAGGAGAGAAAATTTGAAGAACAAGAGAAGCTCAGTCTGGTTTTCATTTTCTCTACAGCTGTCATCTGGCTTTGAATTCTGCTGGAGAGCTACAGCTGGAGTCATTTTATTGCTTTACCCAGCATCCTTTTGCTTGTGCGCACAGAAATGTTTTAGTAGTCTTGGAAAAAAATTCAGAGTATCTCTTAGCAACCATAGGACAGTAATTATTATACCAGCAGCTGGGAGCAAACCAGATTTCCGTTGTGCATTAAAAACTGGCGTAGGTTACTTTACAGATGATACTGAATAACCTATGCCAGTACTGTACTTTGCAGGCTGTGGTTAAAGAATATTGAATGTGGGCGGTGTAATTGCTTTGGACAGTAGAAAAGGAGAATGTGTGCATCTGTGCTAGTGTGTGATACTCTGTATATTTGTTCTCTACATGTTCTTGTGGAAAACTTTATGTTTGCTTCTTACTTAAATGTATTTTCAACACAGTACCATTTTTGTTTCTAGGGCTTCCTACTTCAGATTGTCAGTATAATGGAAACATTATAAATGTGGGTTTTCAGGTGTTTATGACCTTGTAATAAAATATCACATTGGAGCAAGAAGTGTTGTCCAAGGAAAAGGTTTTTGGATACTAATAAATGTGGTTTGAATGTATCTAACTACAGTTTAATTTAAAAGCAGAGTTCAAGCATGTTCATCTGGTATTTCTGTAATTCGGCATAATGAATATTTATGGGCTAAAGAACTGAAATGATTGCTTTTCATTTTAATACCAGAAGTTAGTCTGTGTCCACTTACCTGTAGTGTATAGGCTGGTAAGCTGAGCATTGTGCTTTCAGAAATGCTGTCTGTCGAGTTCTTGCCTTACGAAAGGTCACATGTTTTTCTCTGTCTGCTGCCACCCCGAAATTTGTCCTTGAAGTCAATTAGTTTGAATTGTGGTATCTGTGTTGGAATTTTCTAAAAGCATTCTTTGATAATTGCTGTGTATAGGGCACAAAGGTTTGCTTTAAGATTAAGGTTTGGGTTTCGTACATCATCTGGCACTGCTAGTTAGCACAGTAAGAGATGATCTGTGCCTGTGTCCTTCATTAGAGGGAGCCCTCTTTGACTGCCAAGGGGAGTACTTGTGTCTGCCTGTGTGAGCATGTGTGTGTGTCCTTTTTTGCTCTGTAGTGCAGATAGTTTATTTTTAAAGAAGAAAGCCGTGAATCACCTGCAGGGACCAGAAATAATGCAGGCAGCTGCAAATCTCACCCAGGGATAAAGACTAGCTTGTGGGTAGTATGTGTTTTTACCCTGGGAAGGAAGGAGTAGAAGTTTTTGCAGCTTGCTCCCTTCTCCCTAGACCACTCAGATTTATAATAGCCAGGGGAAGGGGAAAGGGGATGCTTATCACTGTGGTTTCTGTAAAATGGCTTCTAGCTGTTAGCTTAAATGCTTGTAGTCATTTTAAACATTGCTCAGACCAAAAATGGTTGTAGGCATTTCTTCCTCATTTTGAATACAGCTCTTCTGTGGTTTGAGCCACTGTTTTGGAAGCTTTTATGTCATTGGGCAATGTATCTGCCAGGAGTACCTCCTGCTATGAAGATGTCTGCTATTGCACTAATATTTGATGGGTTTTGCTCTTAAAATAAGTATACATATATGAAGTCTAATTGTTATCAGTCATTCCAGTATTTCTTTTATATTTCTTTCCCAACAATGTTTGACCAGAAAATTTAGTTTTGACAATAACAAGATCAATTACTTTGTGGTGGTGTCATGCTCAAGGATCTGCAAATAGTACTTCTTTTTGGCATTTTGCCTGTCTTCAAATTTTTTCAGGGGAACTTTAACCTGCTTGAGTGAGCTTTTGTCTTTCTTGGGGTGTATGCTCTCTAGTATTAATTATGCTGATCATGAATTAATCACTAAATTTCATGTTTTCCCACATGATGTTTGTGAAACAATATATAAATTCTTAGTGATGTGATGATTTTCTTTCCCCTACAACATCAGCTACAGACCAGCTACTTCATATTATCTAGATGTCTTAAAACTTGATACATTAGGCTTTTATTTATGTGAGGTACTAATGTAATCCTGGAATAAATTCCTTAAGTATTTTGATAAGTGAAAACTAATGATTCCAAGTTAATACTTAACTTGCCAAAACTTAGGTTTGCCTCTGCCTCAGTATTTTTCTGTAGTATTTTTATTCTTTTCCTTTAAATGTTTTCTTGATACATACAAATCCTCATAATAAAGGTAAAACAACCTCATTTCTGGAAGCTGGATGCTGCCAGAATTTTCTCAGTGCTATCCATGATGACAGCCAGTTAACTTTACAGCATCCCTCTATGCAAACATACAGTACATTTTTGGCGACCCAATTGAATTTGTATCAAAATGCTCTGCTGTATCCTAAGTATCCCAGTCAGTCAAGCTTAAAGAATGAGAACTGTTTGTTTTTCAATTCATTTCAGAAATTGGATCATCTTACAAACCAGTATTCTACCCAAACATACTTCTTCCTTCTTCTGAATGGCACAGGTCCTGCAGCTATCTCATCATATATTGCTTCGTGGTCCCACTTTTTTATCAAATTGCCCAATACAACTGTAATTGCAAAAAGACAGTCATTACATGTTTAATACACACTTGCTGCAATTACATCTTTTAATTGGGCCAGTATAGGTTAAAAATTACTTTCTCTTACTTTCCAGCTGATTTTGCTTTTAATTTATTAAAAGATCTGACTAGCTTTTGTCCTATTAGTCTAGAATTTTTTTTCTCCAATTGTGTTTTTGTAAATACTGGCAGCCTCGTGGGTAGTTAGAGAAAACATCTATCTCAGAGACAGGTTAATCTCTACTTCCATAAAGAAGTCTGATTTGGCAACTGTATTTCAAAGGCATGTATCTCTTATGCCCAAGTTGTTTACTGTCTGCAGAAAAATTCCGTACTTACTGTCTGACTCAAACTAAAGAAAATACTTGCCTACTTTGAAATGCTTTAAAAAATGTGCATTTAAGAATACTTGTGGTTTTAGATACCTCTAATACATTATGTAGAGTATTAACACGTTTATGTATGAACTTGTTTGGTTTGGTGGTGTTTTTATATAAATGCAAGAATCATTTCAAGGGAGTTCTTATGTGTTCTAGACTGCTCAAGAAAACACATCAGGTTCACTAATGAAAGATCACCTTTTTCAACATGAAACTGTAGTAACCAGTGAAACTTACAACAGTGCAAATTTAAGGCCTTCAACATTTGAGGATTTCAACACCAGGAGAGTCTGTTTCCCTAGCCAACCTAACCAGGTAAGAATAACAATAAAAGAACCAGTCCTTACTTTGCTTGCTGTATTAATGGCACAGTATGTAGTTTCTGACAAGAAATCACTGCATTCTAAGTCCGTGTGCTCTCAACTTCTTAAAATGTTCAATATGAACTTTGCAGCTGAAATATTCTAGCATTATTATGGCATAGGGAAGGCTTTTTGAAGGTATTTACCTATCTTTGTAATGCACCAGACTACATGAATAAATCTATAATTTCTCTGAAGTCTGTTTTATATTGCAGATTTCAGTATCTGCAGCCTTAAAAATCTGTTTAAAATTTTTCAGAAAATGTTAATTGGACATTAGCTCAATCTTGATTGCATATATACTAATACTGTTCTGCTTAGAAATATTGGAAAGTATCTTTACAATTGATGTCTTGGGTGCATTGTACAGTAGGGCACTGCTAAATATTTTTTTTTGAAACATTGCTTATGCTTTCTAAATGCCTATTTAAACTAAAGTACTATGTTTTGGTGCAGAAAGGAAAATATTTCTATTTATATATATATATATCAGTTATGTATGACAAGTATTCAGCCATTGGTACAGCTTTTCCTTTAGCACTATACATTTTTCTTCTTTTCTACAGCTAAAAGAACTGACAGTTTTTGTGGACTGTAGAAGTAGTCTTAGTAAGTTGGATTTTAATTAATTTGATGGCCTTATGTCTAGAACCAAAGACATGGGAAGCTTTTAAGAATGTGCTGCATAACAGAAGTCAAAGCAGAATGCAAGTTCAACTAGTTCTGAAGAACCAAAAAAATACTGCTGCTGCTTGAAATAAAGCTTTTTAGTACCCTCAGTTATTTTTGCAGAGAAAAATGGGATTGTACTTAAGTCTCATATCAGCTACTCTTAAGCTGCTTTATTGGGCAAAAGAAGCAAGCAGTGTTACCTGGAGAACTAAGAAGCTTGGAATTACTAATTTTTGATCTTTAATCATTGATCTACTCCAGTTATCTCTTCGTATAAGTCACATCATATATTTGTTTCTGTTAAGGTACATATTTTTCCCTCTTCCCATTTACTTGCAAAGGGAATAGTAGATATTTTTTAGGCTAGAATAGAATGGATGGGTGATAATATTAACAGCTAATATTTAATGGCTTGATCTAATCCTGTTAGTCTTCCTTGTATTGTGAAGAAAAATGCAATAGCTTGAAATACTTGTATGTTTTAAAAGCATGTATAAAATCAGCTACTGAGAAACTGATAATTTACATTGTGTTAAACTGATTAGCCTGTGTCTGATAGAAATTAAATAGAAATTTCTTTCAAATTACAGTGTTAGAATTCAGTTCTCAAAAAGGGAAGTTATGGGAGATTCCATGAAAATTTAAGTAGATATTCTTTAAAATATTCTTCTCATATTGTAGCACCATCTGCAAGCAACAGACACTCTGCTTTTTGCATGGTCTTGTGGTACACACATTTAGAACACAGGCAGGTCACCAAAACCTCACATTCTGTGTGTGTACACACTGCACTGGCTCTGCTAAACTCCATGCATTGGACCAGGTGGCACAGCAGATCTTGAGCTAGTTACTGGGTTTGTGTCAATGTGTGTAAATAAGTTTGAACACTCTTAAGTAAGAGTGTACTCATAAGTTGAATAGCTCAAGACGTACATGCTCCAACTAAAGAAGTGATTAATGACAATTCAGATTTTACCTGTAATATTTTGACTGTTAGTAAAAAAATACTCAAGTCCTTCAGCTTTCCAGCTTCTGATACATGGATGTTTGTTGAACTTAGTGCTTTGTGATGATGTAGTCAGCTGCTGGTGTCTTCATATTGAGAAGTTGCAAGGTGAGCAAAATTAGGTATATCTCTTAGAGGAGAAGCAGCAAAGGTTACAGTACCAAGGAATTGACTGTGCCTTGTTTAAAGGTGCACCCCTTCAAGTGAGGTGTGATATTTGTGGGTTCAGTTGCTTCAACAAAAATTTTCTGCCTAATTTCTGGTTGGCTAATCATGTTCAGAATCAGATTCTCTGTGGAATTTCAGTTTGCTGTAACAGTCTACCTCCATTCCTGCTTCTGCTTCCCATAGATGACATTTATACTGAGTTTTAATTTTGACTATTTAGAGGACTGGGTACATTATTTTCATTAAATTTTGCTGCTGTTTGTACCTATCTGAATTTGGGTTATAAATTTGGGTTGTGAATTGTTCATAAGTTTTCATGTACTTCATGCATTCACAGAGGTCCCATTTAATACTCTATGAGTAAGCTCTTTCCAGCATTTCTCCAGTTTGCTTATTTTTCAGAATTTTCTGCTCAAAAAATACTTCTTAATATCAGTGACATAAAGAAGGTAGTAGTGTCTTACGTGTAACATGCTAGTTAAGCATTTTCAGGTGTTGGGCTCAAGACTTGAAAAAAATAAATGAGTTCTATGTATGTGGTGGGTTCTGTTCAAACAAATAAAAAGCCTTCAAAGGCTAAGGAGAGGTCAGATTCTACAGCTGTTAGTATTTGTAGTGACCTTTAATGGCTCATAGCTGTCTGGACAATGGGAGGTTGAGGGTGGGTTTCTTATACTGAGGTTTTAGGGATTTTTTTCTTTTAAACAATGGGTTTTATTTACTGTCTTAAGTGCATGCATAATATTCTATGTGGACAGTGGGGTAAGGATCCTTTATGCCTGTAACATAGGGAATTCTAATTTTGCGGCTATTTTCTTAAATAAATTTATACCATAAAATGTTCAAATAAGACAACTAGCCATAGTTACTTATTTTTGCTAAACAATACATTCTTCCTCTTGTTTGAAAACAAAATAGGACTGAGAAGCAGTCTGATTTTATATGCAAAGGGGAATCCTAGCTGCTTGCATGGGAGCCTGGGAAAGTATGGAAGAGAAGCAATGTTAGCTGAATAGGATATAACCTTTCTTCTCCCTGTATCCTTGAAACCTTGTGGAAGTTCAGCTATGTGGCTTGGAGCCAAGAAAAAAAAATTGTTCTTGTCAGTGTACTCCAGTTGAAAGTCCCAGGGCAAAGCATCTCTAATTACAGTTCTGTACTCATCACACAAGGACTGTTGAGCTGGGAAGGGGTGGTTAGAGCAGGCTACAGATATTCTTACATAATCAGAAGACAGCATATTTTAAGAAGCTCTTCCTTCCTCTTTTCCAGCTGCCTTCCCTTTCCCCTTCTCTGTCTCCTACCCCAAAACCAGGACATGCAGACTTCAGCACACGAGGAGCATAGACACATGCAAAGTGACATAAAAATTTTTTAACCTAATCATCTTCAGTTTCACACACTGCAACAGATTAGGAACATGCAGTTCAATTGTTGTACTTGCTTATGGAATGGTGACATATTAATTCTCATTAATTTGAGTACTAATAACATAAACCCTCTCAAAGCAACAGTACTGATGCCAAAGATTATTCCCAAGTAATTCATGATTCTGGAAGAATCTAAAAAAAATAGGTTAGGGATTGCAAGGGTTTTTTGTCTTTCCTGAGAGATGGTTTACAGGCTGTGCACTTGACAGAGAAAAAGGCAGAATTTGACTTGAAGCCCACTCATAATCTGGCTCTGATTATAATAGCCCTACAGTGTAGGAAAATAATTGCCTGCCTGTAAGGTAGAAATTCTGGGGCATACTGAGACCCTTGCTTTTTGGCTGCACTGTCTGCTATTTTCAGGAGCTACTTTTATACACATGTGATAAATTTTTATCCTGTCTTTATTTGCACATTTGCTTGCAAGTCATTTGTAATGTGAGTTTGGTAACATTTAGTGGCAATCCACTGTCTTACACTTAGATATCTAAAGCCTGAAGTATTTCAGTTTGGATGATTATCTGAATTTTGTCATCTTTGATAACTTTTTCATGCCTCCATCCCCTTTAATTGTAAAATGGAATGGACAACTATTAATGTCTCTACAGGTATTGTATGTGTTTACCACATTCCTTATTACTTGCCTTTTTGAAGTAAAAGGTCTTAAATTATGGTCAGCTCATTACAAACTGAGAATTTAAGAAGTACATGGGTCTTCGCCTGCTGGTGTCCTAAACTAATCAGTTTAAGTAGTGTATATTAGCTAAGGGGAAACGCATTCAGAAGATGCTGTTACTGATTGATCATCATACTGAATCTTATCCTTCATATTGCAAAATCCTTATCTAGAACCCAGCTTTGATAATGACTTACCAGTATTCAATACTCTTGTTATAAATTGGAGAGAGTTTGAAAACTTACAGCAGGAATTAAGGAAAGCTTCTCCTGGATAACACAATAGTGAATGTATTGGGGTGTTAGTCCTAAAGCAGCAGATCATCACATGTAATCAGCACATTAGGCAAAATTAATCTGTGGAATTAGTTTTCACTTTAAGATATTAACACTCTAAACATAATTCACAGAGCATTATCAAATTTTATGTAGACGCCAAAATACCCAAATTTAGTGTCTCTTACGAGACACTAAAAAGTCAGGAAAGAATACTGAAGCTCGCAGACCTAATACCCTGCAGAAGACTCAGTACTGTGGGGATGTTTGTAGATTTTAGTAGTGAGAAAATAATCTGAATTTTTTATCCTCAGGCAACAAGAGAAAAAAGACTTGGTTTTTTAGTTTTCTAATCTAAGTTTTACATTGTAGGTTGACATTAATTTGGGACTTCACCATAGTGAACTTCTCTTACTTTGCCATTTCAGGTCCCACTGAAGTCAATCAGACACGTTAGTTTTCAGGACGAAGATGAAATTGTCAGAATAAACCCTCGTGACATTTTGATACGTCGTTATGCAGACTACAGGCATCCTGACATGTGGAAGAATGACCTGGAGAGGGATGATGCAGACTCAAATATACCATTTTCTAAATCAGACAGTAAAAAATCTGACTATTTATACCCATGTGGGGATGGAACTAAGTTGAATTCCCTAAAAGACTCAAAGAGTTCTGTGGTATTTAAAACTCAGCCTTCCTCATCAAAATTTAAAAACTCAAAAAGAAGGAAAGAGGATGGTGAGCGTTCCCGCTGTATATACTGCCAGGAAAGGTTTAATCATGAAGATAATGGCAGAGGAAAATGTCAAGATGCGCCCGATCCTATTAAAAGATGTATCTACCAAGTTAGTTGCATGCTTTGCGCAGAGAGCATGCTGTATCACTGCATGTCAGACTCTGAAGGCGATTTCTCTGATCCTTGCTCGTGTGACACTAGTGATGACAAGTTCTGCTTACGCTGGTTAGCACTGGTGGCACTCTCGTTCATAGCTCCGTGTATGTGCTGCTACCTCCCCTTGAGAGCATGCCATCACTGTGGTGAGGTGTGTGGGTGCTGTGGAGGAAAGCATAAAGCTGCGGGATGAATCAGTCTTGTGCCAAACAGAGCTGAAAAATCTTTGTTTCCAGGAAGCATCTAACTTGGATTTGTGGAAGCTTTTTGGCAAGCTGAAGGGAATCTTCTTTCACGTAAGAGATGCTTGATGTGGAGGAAGCCACAAGACTTGTCAGACCTTGGCATTTTACAAGTGCTAGCCACGCCTAACTACTATTTCCTTTGAGTGCGTGGCATTTGTTGCGAGTTGTGAAGGAGATTTTGCAAAGGAAAGCCTGTTCTTATTATTGGCTATAAAATGAGTATATAAACTATGATTATACTAAAAGGGATTAACTTTTGCCACTTTGTACATTCATGGTTTAGGTGAGGGGGCTCTTTTAAAAGGATTAAAACTTATCTGAGGGGAAATTTTAACTAAAAGTGCACTAGTGACAGTTGATTTAAGATTAAGAAAAGTTAATACTCAGCAAATGAGAAATGAAACTGATTTTAAGTGCAACTAAATCACTTATTAATAGTTTTTTGGAAGCAACTTTATGTATAAATAACAAATGTTTATATTTAACTAAATGTGTAAGGTACGAATTATTACATGTTAAACTTTCCTTCCCTCCGATATAGTAGGTATGGACCATATCTACTGTCACATTCCATGGTAGTATTTTAAATAGTTAATTTAGTTGCATTTTTGTTCCAGATGGACAAATTGATATTTTCAGTCCTGGTTCCCTTCAGCTACAGTTTGTGTTGAGTTGTATCCATGCATTCTGATAATCTAAAAACCTTTAAAATATTAATTATTCTAGTCTTGAGTGACCAATATTTTTTTGTTAAGCACAGATGTAATTGTCTAAAATGTTCTTGTTAGAACATAACATTTATTTTTATATATAAATTACTTTGATTTCAACATAATAGCAAAAAGGATGTTGTTTCTGTTGTTCAACCAGCAAGTTGTTTTCTTTTGGGGTGTCCTCCAAAAATACTTTCTTGCATATTCAAATGTTCATTAAGCAAAAGGTACATTAAGGCAGTTGTAACAAATTGTCATCAGTGTTCTTGTTTATCCTTCTGTTAAACTAGGATCCTGTTCAGCTGTTTATCAAGTACTATGATTAAAACAAAAGATTAATAACAAAAGTGAAATTGTTTTCATTATTTTGAACCACAACTTTTTCTAATTTGAACGGGCAAGAACAAAAGAACTGTGTATTTTGTTCAAAAAGAACAACAAAAGACTTAGCTTGAGAAATAAATTACAGCCCAGACAAAACTGAGTGAACTTCTTAATTGGGGAAATTTGAAGGCGGGACTGGGGAGGGAGGCTGGAGAGTGAGTGTGTGTGTGTGTGCATGTGTATGAATGCTGGTATACTGTGTATGGTAATTCTTATGGTTTTGTATTTGGTAAGCCTAACTTTCAGGTAAGAATTAATCAATTAACCCACAGAGAATTTTTAAAAGCATTACATGTTGTGCTGTGTTATGAAGAAAGAATCATGTACTACTTGTTAAAAACATGTAAAACACTAAAACCAGTCATAATTCATTAGCAAAGGTGCCTGACATCTTGGCTGAAGTGGGACAGATTGTCTTTAGTATACCCTTGTTATTAAACATAGAACCAAATAATTTTATTTTAAAAATGCATTACTTACTTTTCTCACTTACATGCATTTCTTCAGTATATTTTGTGTAATTATTTTTCTGCATGTATCAAGCCCCTTAATTTTCCCGTGTAGCCCAGAAGTGAGCAAATGTATATAACTGTCTGTAAAATACTTTTTAAAAGAAAACATTTATATTTATATTACAGCTTGAATTGACCGCCTTGTGTACATAGATCATCTCAAAGTATTATTTCACATTGAAAAAGACAACAAATATCTTGATAACTATAGAAGTTATGGAAGAGCTTCTAGTTTTGTATTAAGAGTTGATTGGATGGCCGAAGTCCAAGAATATGACCTGGTAGCAGCAGTCTTGGTTTTTACTGTTTAATGTTTTTGAATGCTGCTACTCTGGTTGGTTTTCATGCTTCACACATTTTCAGCTAAACTTGGTTGCCTAGAATAGACTGTTAACTTTAAAAACAACTTTCATTAAAAAATGGTGATGTTTTTCTAGTGAATGAGAAGAACTTAACATTTGTAAGTGCTAGGTTCCTAATTCAAGGTGGAGAGGTATGAACAACCTAAGAAAAGAACTTGCTGGCTGTATAAGAAAATGTATATATACTTCAGAAAGCAATTAGTTTTAGCAATTTCCTCTGAGCACTATACAACATAGTGGAACTCCTGGTCCTGTACTGTATTTTATATGACACATATCCTTTAATATTTTTATTAAATGCGTGCATTAATATTTTCACCTTGCATTTAACCACTTTGCTGCTAAAATGTTTTCATCTTTTGCTCTTCTCTTTGAAGACTTGTATCATCTAAAAACGGTTACTGATGGGCCCGTGCTTGCTTGTTCCCGTTGTGCTGCAAGTGTCAGCCAGCTTGCCTGCTTTGAGAGACCAAAGGAGTGAGTGCGAGGATCCGAGGTTGCGTAAGGATTGGTTTTAGCAGCATGCACGTGTACTTTTCCTCTGGTGCTAGGGATCTTACCCACTGTTACATTTAGGAGATGAGCAGTGGAAGGTAGACATAGAGCATACCCATTCCAGAACAGCTTGTTGCATTCATGCATCTTCCGGTTTTGGCGGCACGTAACATTCATTCTGTCTCTTCTGAAATACCTTCTTGAGCACTTGGAAAGAGAGAAATTTCTTCCTCGATCTGTAATCCTTGCCCTTAACATCGGTGCTGTAGTTTGTCAGACCCGAGCATTTGGAAACCGTCACTGAATATTAAGTCCCTCGCTCGTTGAAAGCCTCGGTTACGGTGCAGATTGTTTCCCGTGGCAGTGGGGAAGCGGGGGGAGAGCGTTGCTCGGGCACCATCTGCTGGAGGAAGGCTCGGCGGCCTCGGGCGCAGCTCAGTGCCATCGCAGTGCCCGGCTGTCCGTGCACAGCTTGAGGCACACGGTTGGTTTGTGCTTCAGCCGTGAATTTACAGAACAGTCATTTGCAATCTGACCGGGATGCTTTAGCTTATCATGCCTCTTAAGATTTATTATTAATACTGAAGTAAAAATCCTTTGACCATATATTTTGTTTGGTTTAAAATTGTTGTGATAGCCTGTCACAGGATC
Source organism: Poecile atricapillus (assembly GCF_030490865.1). Taxonomy (NCBI): domain Eukaryota; kingdom Metazoa; phylum Chordata; class Aves; order Passeriformes; family Paridae; genus Poecile; species Poecile atricapillus. The sequence goes on along the minus strand of NC_081249.1, from coordinate 150,460,010 downwards.
ATAAGGACAAAGAATGAAATGAAAATTCTTTTGATTGTGTCACTGGGCTTATAAGAAAGGGGTTTTATTATTTTTATTTTTTTATGATGACTGTTTTATTTATTTCCCCTCTCAAAGTTCTTCCCACAGCAAAGTGATGGAGTTTTGATGCTCATGCAGAGGTAATTTGGCCTTTTGGTTTGTGATACAAATCAAGTTGTGAGTATGCACAGCTGGATGTGTGCTCTCACACATAAAATTCAGTAGCTGTGAAGGATACACAGTACAGCTGTGTGCATGGTTAAAGCAGTATCTAATAATAATTACAATTATTATGGTAACTGTTTAGTAAAGAGCACGATGTCATAAAACTCTTTGAGAGCTTATAGAAGAGATGTTTCAAACAGTCTTAACCCATGCAGTTTCCTCTAGAGAAACAAAGGTTTTTGAAGAATGCTGTAATTGTGCACGTTGGAATATAACATTCCCATTTTGGATGAGTTCTCTTCAGAATGATCTGTTTGTGTGTACCTGGAGGATACTGTCGAACACTTGTGTAAACAATGCCCAGGTTTAAATTAGACTTTAAATCTTTTCCAAGCTTACGGCACAATGTACAGCCAGTACAGCTATACATTCATATTAGTAAAATGAAGATCAGGATTACTGGCTGGCAACAAAAACAAGGACTTTAAAAAGATGCCTTATGGTACTATTAGTCCAGCAGCTGGCTGGATAAAACTTTTTAACTTTGGTGCATTTACAAATATAAACAGGGGTTGAGGGGGGCTGTTGGGTTTTCATTTTGGGTTTGTTGTTTTTTTTCTGAAAATTTCCCTTAATTGCAAAAGTTGTGGTTCGTTAAAGAAATCAAAGCATTTGGTAAAAAAAGCAGCCTTCATGTTTAAAGCTGCAGTATAAGCTGTACGTGGTTCTCCTTCTTTTGCTTGGTGCCATTTGCTTTTCACCCTAATGACCTCAAAGTGCCTCATGTGTATATTGTTTCCATTAAACCTCAACTGCTATTTGTGTCTACTAAATGATGTATAATTTAATTAATTCATCCCATAGGTGTCTGCTTGAAGAATATGAATATAGCTTGTTACTTTGAATATATAATGTAAATATGTCTTTAAGTTTGTAACTGGTTTATTACATCATATCCTTGTAAGATGGCATAGTAGATAACACCATAAAAACTGTTTCAATGTTTTTCCTGTAATTACCTAATTAAAACTATCTTGAAATTAAAAAAATAGCATGTTTTTCCAATCTTTTTTGGGATTGCTCAGAACAGTGCACATGAAGTGAAATGTTGCAGCTCAAGAACAGAATAAAAAGAAGTAAATACAGGTATTACCTGCAAACTCCGGCATCTTTCATTGTAGGAACCATTTTTAAGAGTTGCTATAATGCTTTAAAGAAAAACGGGCTTATACCAGCTTGCTTTGTATGCACAGCAGTACTTGTCGTTGACACGCTGAGGAGGTCAAGATTCCTTTACATAAAATGTATATATCTGAGTTCCCACTTGACCCCACCACAAAAATGCGTATCTCTGAATATAATTCTAAGCTTTGTGTAAGTTACAGAATAAGATGTACATCAGAAAAGGAAGGAAAACTAATCAGTCCATGAAGAAAAATGAACAAGTAGAAACCTGTGAAACTGTAATTTGAAAGTTCAGTGGTCAGGGTTTAGGATAGATGATTTTAAATTGAGTTGTATTTGCCTCTAGGTTTTATAAATGCTTTCTTATTGGTTACAGCCAATAAAGTAATTCTCCCTGTTCATTTGATCAGTTGCTAACTTAAAGAATTTTTATTGCCAGGTGTAAATGTTACATGGACTATTAAGTGTAGATACTTGAGCTTTTAATTGATGATGTGAGAATGCACCTCTACCAGAGAATTGAAACAGACAAATGAATTGAGTGACGAATAAGGTGAGGAGTTAGTAGAGAAGACTACAGAACTATGTGAAAAACGGGTATGAGAAAGTAGTTCAGCATTAAACATGGTTTCATACAATTTAGAAAACCCAGTGTTACATCTCAGACAAATCAATCTTAACGCCATGGTTAATGCACAAGCTTCGGGGTTTGAACAAGAAAAAAGAATAGGTAAGGGTTCTTGTTTCCTTTTTCTTGTTGATTTCTTTTTCTTGTTCTTTTTTCTCATTCCTTTTTCTTCTTGTTTTTTGGGATTTTTTGGGGGGAGGGCGGGATTTGGTGGTGGTGGTGGGTTTTGTGGGGGGTTTTTGTTTCTTTTTCTTTTTTCTTTTTTTCTTTACAGCCGAGACAAACTCAGTTGCTGGAGTTCACAGAGTTGATGGCCAGTTTCTAAAGAGAATTCACAAAAATATCCAAGTCATTTAGCAATTAATACTCAGTCTTGTGTCACTGTTTCCTGAACCTTTTGGCTTACTGTCATGGATCACTATGGGATCCTGTGCCAGAACAGAAAGACTTCAATCTGTAGGATTGTATCATCACTTCCATAATTTGAGAACACTGAGCAGTAATTTAACAGTCTGGAAACAGACATAACAAGTAAATATATGACAATAAAAAATAATCCACATTTTATACCTTTTATTTGAGACTGGACAGTGTATGTACACACACAATGGGATCTGACTTAATTGTGCTTTGACTAATGCATACTGTGAATCACTGGCTATACATGGTTTTACCTAGAAGGAAAAGGAAAAAAGGAGATCTTCAAGAAATGTGTATCTCTAGATATCCATGCCCTGACTTGGGAATATTGGTGAAAATAATGTCTTTGACAGAATAAGCTTCTCAAATTAGTTGTGATTTCAGCTAAGTGGTGGTTTGGCAGACTCCGGGCACATCTCAGTAGCCACCTAATTATATCCAATGTTTTTAGCAATATGCAATTATCTATGTCAGTTCAAAGTAGTGCACATGAACAATTATTTCATGTTTGGCATTTGCTGCTTTTTTATTTTTTAAACCACCAACAAAAACCTCTTCTGCATTCTGATTTTGAGTAATATGGATCAGGGTAAGTAAGCCGACCAAATAATAACTGTTTGGAAGAAGAGGAGACACCCTTCTAAATGTGGACTCAGTATTGATCAAATCTGTTTCTGTGGTCAGTGCTAAAAGTAGCTATAAGAAAGCCTGTTAAGATGATTAAACTTACTGTGGCATGTAAAACTGGCTTTGAGTTATGGGCTAATCTTCTTTACTCCAGTATTGCAACCTGCCAAACCATTCTTGTATGAGCTCTCCTTCCAGTACGACATTTGTAGGATACAAATCTATTTACATGTGGCACCTCCTAGCCCTCTGTGTAAATAACTTGCCGTTTTGTATCCCATGTAAACAGCAAGTGGTGTAGTGAACTACTTCTTTGAAACTGAAAATATGTGAATATTGTGTCTGGAGTAGGAAGGGGTTGTGCAAACATATTGCTGCTGTCAACAGTTAGCACTGCCCTTTGCTAGAGCTGGCTGTCTCTTTGTACATGACAATGTGCTTAGGTGCTTTTCTCTTCTTGCTTATATTGCCTATGAGGGAAGTGTTACAGTTACTTGATCTTCCATGTCTTTTCTCCATAACTTGTTTCCCTTTTCTTTCTATGTGTTCTGAAGTTGTCTTCAGCTTTCTCTGCCATCATATAGAGTTTTTTCAGTGTGTGTGCATCTGATGATGATGGCTGCTGATTACTAAATGCCCGTTATAAATAGTATTTAAAAGTTGTATTGCAAGCCTCAAAAGAGTTAGAAATACTGCATCACTCTTGAGTATGGTAATGCTGAGAAGCTGTCTCCATTAGGTGGGCATTCAGCCACCTAATGACTGACCAATCCAAAGAACTGTTTTCCAAGTCTCATATGGTTTTACCTAAGTTTTCTTTTGTCTCTTGCCTATTTGCATTTAACTGTTTATAAGACAGGTAATGGGCTGGATCCTGCAAAAAATTTTTGGGTGACTTTTCAAGGGGAGCAGGAAAACTAAAACACTGAAGCTCTTGGTTTGCTCTCTTGCCCTAGCAATCACATTGGTAATAGAGTTAAATAATTTTAGCAGTTGTTGGAACTATTTTGAAACCAACGAGGTGGAAAAAATTAGTTTGGAAAGGTTGTCACTGTTGGCCTTCAACAGTACTAGAGACACTTGAGTCACCAGCTGTGCAGGATCCACTGTTCTTGTTTTCCATGACTCTACGGCTAAGTGTTAAAAATGCTGCTTATGAGGGAGAGAACTCTTTCTTTCAGGGCTGCTTCTCATGAGAATGCTGAATGACTCTTCCTGCTTCCTTGGGCATAGTGGTCTTCTGTTAGTTCTTGGAAGCCTAGAAATTGGTGGAGATGTGAGAAGTGAGAATGGTGATCCCTGCAAGGCGAAGAGGTACACTGTGGGACAGAGGTTAAATTACCTCTGTGGAATCATGGGAATAGAGAGGAGTAGAAGAGGAAGAGAAGCATCATTGGGTCCTGCTCACAAAATTAAACTTCAGAATGTGTTGATAAGTGATGCAGCATTCGCAAGAAATTTCAAACATTCTGAATACAGCTATGTAGTTTCTTCCTCAGTGCCTTTGAGCCTTTTTGTGTACCTGAATTAAAAAGTAAAGTCTGATACAGTCAAGGTCTTGGCTCTTCCATAACTGGCAGTGTCTCAGAAATCTGCCAAGTCATAGTACAGACCACTCCCCTTTGCCCATGGTGCATGTCTGGGATTTGCACAGATGAATTGCTAATTGATTGGTATTGAAGATTGACTGCTGTCCAGACATTTGAATTAACAACACTGTTCTAAAATAGTGGTACTATACAGACTTCTGATTAATTCTAGTTTGTGGCAGACTTGCACAGATTTCTCTGTGTTAGCTACGTTGCTAAACTTGTATTTCTAAAGTCATAGTTCTGAAGGCTGTAGTGCATTTGGAGCTTATTGGTCTGAGAAGTGATGAGTCTCCATCCTCAGAGACATTCAGAACTCACTGAGGCAGGTCCCTGAGTAATCTGCCCAAGCTGACCCTGCTTTGCGCATTTGAGGTTGGACTAGGTGATCTCCAGAATTCTCTTTCTGCATCAGCAATTCTGTGGATTTTCAAGAAAATTACGGATTTTGAAGAAGCAAGATAGTTTCAGAATAAGTGATGTGATTTTGTGCCTCATCTCTAATTTTGAGGCAAATCCTACTGTTAATGCTTGAATATTTCAAGTTACGATCAAAGGATTGTCATTTTAGTCATGTCATCATTATAACTCAGTGTTTTTCACTGTCAGAATTATTAAAATATGAATATATTTCATGAACAAAGGCTTTTCAATATAAGTAATAGGTTTTAGCATGGTATTTAGGTGAGGGGGGAAACTAAGTGTTAGTAAGCTCAAAAATATTCACAGGTGTTTGCATAAGTACTGAACAGCTGTTTCACATGCTTTTTTGGCACAAAAATGTTTTCACAGAGTTGCTAACTTCAAGATAGTTTAGGAAAAACCTCCAAGCCTTTTCAAGATTACCGATCTATTTAAAAAGAACTTCTAAAACCTGGCTGTAATCTGGGGCCTGAGCCAAGCTAGGTAAAAATGTCTGGGCACAGTGTATTTGGAAGGCACACACATCTGCTCAGGCTGAAGCATCAGCAGCAGGGTGAGACTGGATGTGGGTGAGTACAGGCAGAGCTGGCAGCTAGTCAGTGAATCTGGGACCCTGTACCTACTACAAAATTTAAACTGTTCTTAGTAGCCAGAGCCAGAGGATGGGTGGGGACTTAAGAAGACTGAGTCATTCCCCTTCATGCCACTACTAAAAAATCGAAGTGATGTTACTGCACACAAATACTCATCCTGTTTTTAGACAGACATTTTTCTCAAGTGGTTGCTGGAATAGATTTTAACTATGTAATTGCCAGTTCACATTTCTTAGTCCTGTCTCTCTTAGGAAGTTTAGGAAAATGAAATATTCTAAAAACTGTCCCTTTTTGTGTTTCTGGAAAATTCAAAAGCACCTGAACTGCATCGTTTGCTTGTTGGGTGTCTTGCTGCCAGCAGATTCCTGCTAGTTTACCTCCAGCCAGCAGTGAGGTGGTAAATCTGGCTCTTCAGCTTACTCAAAAAACATGCTGATCATGACTCAAGTCCTTCCTGCACTATCCTTGATGACTTCATGTTCTCTGTACCTTTTCTCTCCATTAATCCACCAGTGTCTCCAAAAAATGCTCAATTATTCCCTAAAGTTTCTCTTCCCTTTAGACCAGTCACATCTTTCCTTTCCCCTTTGTCCTCATTTTTTCAGCCTGATACCTCTGAACTGGCTAACATTCATGAATGTTAGTGGTGGCAGTTCTCACTACTGATAGTATTTTCCTCCAATGTTTATTAATTGTAAATATAATTTCTTGGTAAGTGCTGCTGTGAGGCTTTACAGTAGTGCAAGGAAAGTAGAAGGATTTTGCCTCAAGATCAACCAAAAATCCCCTACTCCTCCAATAAAGTGGGAAGTGAGCTGGGGAGTGTGGGAGTGGTTATGTTGGTTGTATTTTCCATGCTATCACTGCTCAATCTTGCAGTAATCTACCTTTGGCACCAGGATTGTAAGGCACTGGAGCTGTAAGACTCACTTTGACTTCACACCCTGAATGTGTGGCCCAGATGTATCTACTGAAACTCCTTCACTGCAGCAGTTATCTCCATTCCCTCTGACTTTCTTTAACATGAACATTTACATGTAAAGGGAAAAGTAGGGTGAGAACTTTAGAAGATCTGTATTGTAACAGTTTGCTATTACTTGGAATAATTTAGAAAATGCTCAACTAGTTGATTTTTGTATTTCTAGATGACATAGAATGGTTTCTTCCAAACTAACCTTTACAATGTGCTTTGCCCAGTGCAGGTACTCCCAATTGCCTACCTATCTGCTGAAGAATGAGATGGAAGTTACCTTTAACCATACCCCTGGGGATAGGCTTCAGTTACATCTTGAGTGCAAAGCTGCCTGCACTGGGCAACGCTTATTTCAAGTCCTTGCTCCCTTGATTTGTGTATTTTTTCACTCTTTTCCTAAGTGCTTGCATTTGAAAATCTGCTTTTAATCTTCCGAGGAAGATACAGAAGCCTTTCCCTTCATAAAACAGGCAATCATAAGGTAATACAGTGGAGTCTGTATGTAGACCTGGACAGAACACCACCTGGGCTTTCTCTTTAATTCCTAAGTAGCATGTATTAAATCATTGATGGGTTGTGTTTACTATGGTTTATCCACAAATGACCTTTAAAAAAATGCAGGCTTCCTTATCAGGTTGTTGGCTAAAGAACTGTCCTTTGCAAGACATCAAAGTGATACAGACTTGTAAATGGACAAACTGGGTCCTGCTACATGTGTTGACCTCTTCTGGGATTGTTTGCCTTCTAAAAATTTTGCATATGTGAAAAATCTCACCTTGTGTATTCAATGACTGTACTGTAGAAAAGATCTTCAAGCATGCCCAGTTTAAAACTGTGTGTGTGGCAACTGGACGTAAGAATATTTAAATGGAACTGCTCCCACGTGTTGCAAAGGTCATTTAGGAAAGGCTGACATCATTAATGATTCATGTCTGCAAAAACACAGCAACTGACATAGTATCACAACATCACTTGAGATGAAAGTCTTGGCTGTCAGAGCATTTGGTGAACACAGTGCTGGGACTTGGTGGAACTTTGGCATCTGTGATGTAGCCCAAGAAGAATTTCAGATCACATGTTTACATAGATGATTGGATGGCACCTCATCAGCTGCAGTTGCCTTGCAATGATCTTTTCTTCCCTATTTCCACTACATGGTGCAATACATGCTTAACTATATCTCTGACTTTGAAGATCAACTGTACTTTCAGTAATTTCACCAGCTGCTGACATGCTTGGAGAGTCACTTACTAGACTTTAAACAACTCCTGAAATGTGGCTGGTAGCAACACACTGATAGAATTTTCAGTGAGTTCTTCCTGTTTTGGACAGTAAGTCACTAGTCAGTAACACATGCACAGCAAGAGTTTTAAAGATCTCGAAAGATTGTCAGTTCACTCTTCGATTTCTTACAGAAGTGGAGAATGCTAGCAAAGAGTAGGTATCAACAGGTGCTGCTTAGTGTCAGTAGGCATAGTCTAACCATGTTATTTATATATATAGATACAGCTATGTTATGCAGAGTTATTCAAAAGCCTGCCATGTCATCATGTAGATCAGCACAATACCTGAAAACTTACCTTTGTCTTCTTTTGACAATCACAGCTGACAGTAATTTGTGATGTCAAATCAGGACTGAAGCAAAGATCTTTCCCAAATGTCTTTTTTTTTCTTTTGTAGTATCCTCCAAGTCAATTATATGTTTGAATATAGGAACTTACAGTGATCATAGATCTCAGGCATTCAGAATGTAAAATTGCTTCAAATCTTAACTAGGCTTATATACAGTGTGGTGAATGCCAAGGATTGCTGAGTGCAGAGTCTTGGTTTTATCCAAAAACTTATGCTTGCTGAAGACTTTTATGCTCATCCAGTATGTATGTCAGTGAGCAAGCAGCAGTTCATCAGTCAGCTAGATAACATGTAAACAATGTCTTACAGTGGTTTATTGACAGTCTTCTTCAGGTCTCCAGATGAGTTATTGATGGCTTATGCTACACATGATCTGTATAAGTTCGTTTCAATGTTTTCAAGCCATTAACTGACCAGAATGAGACAGCTGAGCTGGGTTTTGTCTTGGAAGCTTGGTATACAGCCTCACTCAACCCCTGCATTAGTTCTGCTCATCTGTTTAACTCAAATACAGTCATTTCAACTCTTCTACCAACATAAATATTGCATGCAGCACTCTGTAGAGGCATGGCATGAAAAGTTTCTTTTCAGCTGAGCAGAGCTCAGTGAACCACAGCATGTCCCGAGGAATGGCAAACACACCCAGCCCAATGTTGAAGCAAATTGTGGTATCTTAGGCAAAATCTCCATAGCCAGGTAAACAAATTGTGGTGTCTCAAGCAAAATCTCCACAGCCAGGAGATTCTGCTTCTCTCCCACCACCAAGTATACCCTAGAAAAGGGGTTTGGGTTGTTTTGTGGTTTTTTCTCTCTTGTTCTCAGTCACTTGTTTTCTTACATACATTGATCTCTGAGCAGCAAGTTTAGGCTTTTATGCTACTTGCCGCCTATAGCTTTAGAAGATCATCAGCTTTGGAAGAAAGTGCTTCATCTATATGCACACTGCTCTAGAGTTCTTTTGACAGTGTCATGGACAGCTCTTTTAGGAGATCTGTTACAAGCCTGAATCTTCAACAGCAAACAGAAGGCAAGAATATAATCAGTATCACTTGTAGTCTTACAGGTTCCTGTGCTGTGACTTGAAGCCTCCTGATGTTTTTGTGAATCTGGCAGTGATGGAGTTATACCTCATCTCATCACCATTCACCTCAATGATGAGATTGAAAATCTAATGCTACAGTGTACAAACCATGACAGTTTTCTTCCAGTCATCTTCTAGGAACAAACAGAAAAAAACTTGCCAAAAAAAACTACTCCTAAACAATATTTCATGAAAGAAAAAGCATATAACAAGGTTTTTATCAATAATGTCACACATAATATCTTCAGTTGTCAAGTTAGAGGGCAACGTACCTTCAGCTTGAGGTCCTAGCAGAAAAATTGATCTATTCCTCTGAAATGTGATTAGTTTGGCTTCCTGATATTACATTCTTTTTACACCACCTTTTCATCTTATCTCAGAGCATCCATTGTGACCCCACTCACCATTTAGTATTTTCATTATTAATTACATTAATAAGCACTACCTGCACAGCTTCAAATGCTGCAAGGCTAATCTGGCTTTCTGCCACTCCCCTTACACATCCTGACGGGCCAAGCGGGAACCCCATACCTGCTTCCTATGGCACCAAACATCCCAAACACCTAATCTTTTGAAGTTGGATTACAAACTGGAGAACAGCCCTGTAAATGTGTGACCCTCCTGTACATTGGGTTCCAATGACCTTGTGCTCTGTTTTCAGCTCACTTTCAGGCTGTGGTTGTCCCAATTCCACTTTCCCTCTTTGTTTGGTCTGGTACATCTATTCCAGCTCGTAACAGGCCTCTGAGTTTGTCACTGTTCAATGAATGAGCTACATTGATAATGTTTTTGTAAATTGCATGGAGAAACCCCATTGTGCTTTTCCTCCCTTACCCCCTCTGCTGTAAGAACCTTGCATAAATTTTAGTGTCACTTAGTCACACATGAATAAAACTCTTTCAGTGCCATGGAAAAAAAAGACATTGAAAGGCCAGTCATAAAAAAATTTTGAATATCCCTTAAACCTAATAGAAGCTGTATACATTAATTTTTAAACTAGATCAGCGCTTTTGCTAGTAGAACTTCTTGTTTAGGTCCTGTTATTGTGCCTTATATTTTGAATAAAGCAAAACTGCATGGATTAAGATTTATGGAATGAGGAATATCAACAGAGAAACACACTGAATATTTCAAAAATTGCTTTAACCTGTAAGTGGTTAACGTTAACATTTGTTTAATGCCAATGAAGTTAAATTTATGTGGCACGTAATTTAGGAAATTGCGTAGGCAGAGAGCTGGTGGATGCCTTTTTAGTTAAAAAAAATTGTTCATTTTCTGTTAAACGCTCACATATTTGTCATAGCAACCTTGAAGGTGGCCATAATGCTAAGCAAAATAAACAGTCCTAGCATAATGTTCACTGTAATAACATGTCTCATGAGCTAGTTCAGTCCTCCTTTTTATTACCTTATTTTCATTGCTCATTCACTGTGTTGGAGTTCTGTTTTGTGGTTTAATCATTATTACATCATTTTCCTTTCTTAATTTAAAGGTGCTGCCCTTTTCCTGTCATTCCATGACACCTCTTTACTACATGCACGTATCCCTCTTAATTTGTTGTATTTCTTAACAGTGAGTTCTTTACTCTGTTAGTTCTCCATAAAGACTAATATTTGGGTAATTTTTTTTTTTACAAATCTAATTAGATTTTTTTTTGTCATTAGGAGAAATAATGCAACAAGAAGGGCAAAAGGGAAAGGGCAGTACAGTTAACACAGTATGACAATACAAAACACATAGAAAGGTTCTTCAAAATCTATCATAGTGACATCTGTGTGAAACAAAAAATTCTAATGTTTATAGCTAATGCTCATCAAATTTCATGAATCATGGACAAAGCATCCAATATTTTGTACAGATTCTGAGTTTAAACTAGAAAAGCTGTTCTTTATTCCAGTAGTCTTTTTTTTTCCTCTTCTTCCTTTTGGAGATGAAGATACGTAGATAAAATTGAGCAGAGCCACATAATAGAAATTTGCAGCAAATGGACAATTGCTCTTCTACATGTCTTCCCTGTCACTCGTAATATGCCCACTGACTCTCCCTGGCAATGGCCACCTGCCAGGTCAGGACTGAATAGGGACAAGGATTCAGGGCTGGCACCCAATTTTAGCATTTTACCCTTTAACAGCTGACATAATGAAATAACTGTTTTATACATATATGTACTACATGAACAGAAAAAAAAACAAAACAAAAGAAAGTACTGTGTTACCCTTTTCCCTAAGTAAAACATGCTAGTTCATCATACAGGTGGATGTGTTAAATTGGTAATCATCCTCATCTGAGAGCTGAAATTTAGTTTATTTCAGAGAACTCAGGTAGATAAAGAGGTACTTCCTTTCCAAAAATCCTTCTGAGATTTACTCAATTCTAATTTAATTTATGAAAAATAAGTAGTTTTTTAAAAAGTCTCATATTGTCCATCCTCTGATATTCTGTTCAGATCTGTGTATAAAGGTATGAAGAAATGGCCTTTGAGACATCCCAAATGCATCTTGTAATGTTTAGCCACAGTGCCATATTCATGGGAAAACTGTCTAAAAATGATGTAGAGTGCTCCAGGATTAATGAAGTGCAGAAGGAAACAACAAAATGATTAGAAATTAAATTTGCTGATACATTATGGATATTTGCTTTAGAAGACCCCAAAGAAAATGCCACAAATTCTTCTCCCAAACCAAAAAATATAATCCAAATAAAATGTACTTATTCCCAGGATCTTTTCCCAGGTGCTACTGCTTCAGCAAGGTTCCTTTCACTTAACTGTCTGCCCTGAAATTTGATATCATAATTATTGCAACGGTTGTATGTTTTTTTCTCTTTTCTCTCTAATCCCCCTCTCTCTGTGCAGTGCTCAGGTACCAGAATATGGAGGAAATGCCATTAGACAAACCTTGTTTCCAAAGGTCCATCTATGTAAGATCTGCTTGCAGGAGTGCAAATTTGGTCAATTTTGGCTAAAGTATGACAATTTATTTATGGAATTAGATTTAATTGAATATATAAGCCCTAACCTTTTCATGCATGATATTCTGAAGAAAATAAAAGATTAAGCCCTTAGATTAAGGGCTAATGCTGTTTGTATTTGTTTTCGGATGTTAATTAGGTTTGCATGATTGTCTGCCATTTACCTCAGACCACAGGATTAACTAAATGTCTTCCTATTGACTCCCTCATCAGATTATTATCACTGCTTTTTCCATGCAGTATTATTACATACAACATTTACTTTAATTTCCCCAAATATTGAATAGAAAGTGTATTCATTATATAATGCATTTACTCTTAGAGTCATGAAGTCATGAACTCATTTTAAGGACTGAGGAAAAGAAGCAAATACAAAATTATTATGGGCAAGACATTCTGTCTGCCTCAGCAGTCAGTTTAATGTCTATCATGGAGAAATGTATTTTCAAGGCCAATTGTGGCACAAGTATTTTTAACTTGCCCTTGCTTACACTGGTTTAAATCTGGAATAACTCACTAAAGTTCGAGAGTAGAAGCCTGGATGAATTGCACAAAGTGAGAAATGATTTTGGCTGCTAGCATATAAAACTAAAGCTGTTAATCTTCCTTTTGATTCTCAAACTGGTAATTTTTTCATAAATGTTTACTACAGCCGTAGAATCTAGGAAGAAACTTACTTAACATTTTGGATTGAAAATGTATTTTCTCCAGCTGAAATTTATATTTCAAGAGAGTGTCTTATTCTATGAAGTTAACCTGCCCTCCTTTCTGTACAGCTGTACTGCCTCTACACTTCTCACTGTTACCAAGTGGTTTCCTTTACAATACTTCCAGGAGGTGTTCCCTTTTCATGGACAGCCAACTGTGTCTCAGAGGGATTGTGAGCTAAATTCAGAGCAATGATTTTTTTCCTCAGGTGTTTCTGTAGGCACTTAGAGACACATTCAGTTGCCTTTATCTAGTCCACACTAAAAATCACCTGAAATCACTCAGTGCCTACTATTTCATGTGTGATTTATATATTGGCTGGACATACAGGTGCATCAGGTTGCCATCATATCAAACAGCAAGTTGCTGGGCAGCTCCAGGGATCTGCCAGGATTCACAAAACAGATGTTCCTCATAGTTTATCTATGATTCTTGATTTACTAACTAAAATTCTCAAGTAAGAAGGGTGTGTGAATTGTGACCCCTTGGGCTAAGAGTGCCAGGCTTGGATCCCATCAGTGCTGGTGTCAGTGCTCCTAAGTGATGGTGATAGTTCCATCTACCAGGCTCTCTGAAAAACGTATTTAGTGCAGTGTGCTTTCTACAGAACACACATTTGCTGTGCCAAAAAGGCACATTTCCAAGGCCTGCAGCTAGGTAGGGGCAGACTTAATTCTAGAAATTGCTCAGTGAAACCAATTTATTCATGACTGACAATCTTCAAGAAGGCTTGCCTGAGAAAGCCTCAGCCTGCAGTCTGGTGGGATGGGGACAGGGACGTGATGGGGGCTGTGGCTGGGGACATGATGCAGGGAAAGCGGGTAGGGGGAGGTGACACATGACTGTCAGTGGGGGTGGCAGACGGGTCTGGGGCTGTTGGAGGGGTATGACCAAAGGCTGCACAGTAGAGGTTCAAATCTGGATCTCCCACAATATAGAAAATGTAGAAATAGTGAGTTAACTATACAACATCCATCCCTCTTTTCTTATTGATTAAGAAACAGAATTTGACTGTTGCTTAGAACAACAGCAACCCTTGGGCCCTTGCCTGTCCCTTGGTATTTCCCAGTGGATAACAAAGTTATCTCTTGCTCAGATCAATCTGTTTTATGATATTTTACCCTTCCACATCTAAGACTTTTCATGCTTTATGAAAGGTAGGGTGGGCTTTCATACCATGGCATTGCAGCTGGTAGCATGCAAAACCTAGGGGAAGACTTGGGCACCTGCATTAACTTATCTTCAAGACTGATGGAGCTGAAAACTGGCCTAGAAACTGCTCCAGCATGTTATCCTGATTCCTTCCTTCTGATCACTGTATTTTTCTTCTTGAAACACAGCCGAGCCTCAGTGGAATCACCAACTAAACCAACCTCTTCCATCTAAAAATACTTTTTCACTACCTTTATGTTTTAATAGAGAGCAAGGAGCACCAGCCCTGTGCTAGAAAGGAGTGGTGAAAAGATCCCCAGATGCCTACAAAGTGTACTTAAATTGTCTTAAAGGAGCTTTTCCTTTGCCACAGTTGGGCCATTGACAACTTAGACGCATGTACTGTGATTTGTAACAGAGAGCTTCCTGTCTTGCAAGATGTTGAACTCTTCATTTAGTAAAAGAAATAGGAATGCCATACCTCGAAGTTTGGTCATGTCTCAACTACTACTTACTTTTCATTCCTATTTATGATTGGAGATTTTCTAGGTAGCTTGGTGTCTGAATGGGTGCCTGTATTGTAAAAAAATAAGGATGAACAAAAGCTCCTACAGAAAAAGTCCTAAATAATGTGTTAGAAGTGGCCCTTAGTTTTCATAACAAATAAGGAGAATTATAAATTGGGACAGTCAGCATCAAGAGCTAACATAAAATGTATTAAAAGTAAGTTTATTGTTAAAATGGGGGGTTTAAAAGACTATTAAGGAGTATTACTCTCAGATAAGTACCTAAATGGATCTAAATGCAACATGTAGCTCTGTGTATGGGGCTTACAATGAAATTCAGTTAAGCTGTGAAGCAAACTTATTTACTAGTTTATTTTTACTTGCTACATGATATTTTGCTGCAGAAGCCAGATCTACTGAAGCAAAACCCCTCTATGAACATACCTGAACTCAAAGATGAGTTAAGAAAACAAGGGGCAAAATGCATATTTTCAAGTAAATGTAACTACAATTGTGAATAGTTTGAATTTAATATATAGGTTTTGTCCACAGAAGTTCTTTCCATTGCACAAAGGGAAGGCCACATGACAATCACCATCTATAAAACCATTCTGTGCATATACATTGTGTGTGTAGATAGTATATAGAGCACCATCTACTGACATATAAAGAGCATGAAATACTCTTCTTCCCTAAATTATCTTCATTGCAGCTCATAACTGTTTTGAGATTTCAGTTTTGCTACAACCCACAACCTGTCTTTGATTTAGATATGTCTTCCAACTCTAATTCACACTATAAAATGCAAAAGGGTTATGAGGCAAGTAAAAATATGTTAGGAAGTAACCAGGCTAAGGACTGATTCCTATGTCTCCAGCCAGAACACCCTGAATGTGATGATTTCTGTGAATAATCCCATCATGTATATTGTAATAAAAATATGAATTAAAAAAATAAACCTTGTATTGGCAGAGAATAAAAAATGCATTTGTAGAGACCATAATCTTTCACTGATTTTCTCAGTCTGCATAATTTACATCAAATCCCAACTTGAATTAATTCATCTTTCATTACAGTAATCTTAATTTTGCTTGCTTGCAGGCAGAAAATGTAGTAAGTAATACATTATATGTAACACTTTATCTGCCTCTCCTGTTAAACCGAGTTTAAGGGTTTTAGTAGACTGAGAGCTATTGATTAGGTACCTGTCTTCACTTCTCTCAATAAGAGGAAGCAGTTTATTTTGCAGTCTTTATTCTTCTGGCTTCTACCAGACACAGTGAAGTTGGAATTTCAAGACTGCTTGTAGGAATTTCATTGCTGACACCCTCCAGACATGAGCCACTGT
The DNA here is from genome assembly GCF_030490865.1 of Poecile atricapillus. Classification (NCBI taxonomy): domain Eukaryota; kingdom Metazoa; phylum Chordata; class Aves; order Passeriformes; family Paridae; genus Poecile; species Poecile atricapillus. The sequence continues at coordinate 150,443,989 of NC_081249.1, read as the reverse complement.
ACCTGAAGTGGCTCGGATAGCAAAAGTTTGCAGATATGAGATACTGTGAGCTATGTGAGAGCATCAGAGAGCTCTGGGGCATAAGTATTTCTGTCAGTGGGTTTTTTCCCCCCAGTCCTACAGAATGGTGGAAATGCAGATCCACAGAAAGAATGTATGAATGACAAAGATGTCTTGGAAATAGGAAGTACAGTCTTCTGTTTTGTTCTGTAGTATAATTATTTTTTTTATATCAAATGAAAAACCCAAAACAACGAAGGGAGCAAAAAAACCAGACATTTTTCCTTATCTGTGTTGTTCAGCCATTACTTACTTGGTGTAGGAATTACCAATGCAAATAGTGAGAGGGAGAGGAGTATTTACAGAGTAGCTGGAGGATTTGTGGAAGCGGTCACACACACACGATGACAGTGTCTTGGTTTCACCCACATTACTCCCTCTTCTCAGTTACAGAGCCCCCAGCTTTCTGAGGAGCAGCCATATGGTTAGGGAGAGGGGAGCTGATGCTGCTCAGACAGGATTTAGGGCTGGTTTTTCTTCTGTGCTCTCAGACAGAGAACTCCTTCAGGACAAGTTGGGCTTAGGTGGTTGCATAATTCCACTGTATTTCCTAGGCAATTTTTTGCAAGATCCTTTTCAAAGGTTTGCACAATTCTACTTTCCATAGTTTATAATCTTCTGGTTTCGATCCTAATACTCATGTGAAGGTAAGCTGTTTGCAAAAACTTCTCATTTAACAGAGACAGTCCTTCACACCAAAGCAAATATTTTAAATGATTATACTAATACTAAGAGGATACTACAAATCCCACCAGATTATTTCTGAAAGAATTGATAAATCTCTGAGCATCCTGAGCATTCCCCAAAGGCATTTAAAAATTAAAAAAATCATTTGTGGATGACCCTTCTTATTTCATCTCACCAACAGTATGTTGAGAGCATCTGAGACGCATGGAATGGAGGCATTTAGGAATAAGGAGAAGAGACTATTCTTAAAGAGCTTCAGTGGTGCTAGCTATTACTGTCAGTACATTTTACCAGTAAGCTTAGAAAAAAGTTAGAAGCATCCTAATAGCATCAGCCATGATATAATCATGTGAAATTGGACCCCCAGAAACAAAAGCATAAGTAATAAATACACTGGAAGTCCAGTGAAGAATTCAGCACTGTCAGAATGGAATGGGTCTAAACATTTTTTCTGATGGGGAAAAATAGCCATTAGAAAAATGATTGTTGCTATTTATGAACCTCAGGTTGCTAAGTGACATCATGTGATGTTCACCGCTTCATTGGCCACCCACAGTTCTCAAGGAACCCCCACATAGGGAGTGAAAGGGGTGAAAGAAAACCAAAAGGCTGAGTTACTATTAAAAAAAAAAAGGCCTACAGTTCAAGGGAAAGGAAAATAAGCTTTCCAGAAATATGGAGAATCCAACAGAATTATGCTAAGAACTTTCCACAAAAGCAGTACCTAGGTGAATCATTTGATAAAGAGAGACCAAGAACCAAAACGTCCCTCAACCTGAAATATAAGTTAAGGACCTGCTTTAATATATACATATGTATATGTATGGATGTGAGCACATATGTGAGTTTGTACTGAATTTTCCATGAGAGGAAGACTCCATTTGTTAAAGGCCAGATCATACTTTTCTTATTTGGTTCTAATGCTGTCAGATTTCAGTATTTTGGGCTCAAATGCTTGACACTCCTTTAATTTATTAATTTTTTTATTATTTCAGCTATGTCACTTCAACTGCTTCACACAGATTAGACTAAGCAACCATTTCTCTGAACCTTTGTCACTTCCTGTGCTTTGCAGTCTCTTGAAGTTTATGAGGGGAACTGGAACAACGACAAGATTGAGATGGAGAGGAGAAAAAGTTTGGATCAAACACCCCACAAAAGCATGGGTGAGAAACTGATGAGGATGGATGTAGAAATAGAGAAGATGGAGAAGAAACAACAAACTGCACAATTCATTTACTTCTGTTGTCACATAAGAAAAACTCTGACTGTATAGATTGGTGGTCAGCATCCAAATCCTCATCACTTCCTGTTTTGGATACTCCTATCCCTCAGGACTTGAGAAGCAGATTGCATAACACAAGCATGTTCAGCCTTTCATGCTAGTGTATCTTTTTAGCTGTTAATAGTCATGTTTTTCATCCCCCTTTTTTTTAATCACCTCTTCCATTATGACTTCTTTTTGATGACTTTTTGACTGCTTTACTGTGGACCATAAACATCATTTTAACTTTACTGATGCTTTGCTTTAACCTTTAATACTAATATATAAAATGATTGAAAAATATAGATGCACCCTAAATGCTTTGTTGTAGAGAGGGAATATCAAGAATTTAATTCCCTGCACACTTCTTTGATGACATTTTCATTTGTGCTGCTGAAAAAGAAAAACCCAGCAAAAAGACAAGTAAGCCCTCAGTTCATTTTCCCATGCTAACAGAGTAGCTTTTTTTCGCTGTGGCAAACACACCTTCCAGACAGGGAGTTGCTTTCGGACTTTAGCGGTTCACTCCCTTCCTGTTTGAGACCAATTATGTCTCATTTGCAATACCATTAGTCAAGGAAGTGGCTATCCTGAGGTCACTTCTCAGCCCACCCTTCCTAAATGGCACTGCTATGCCTTTCTTCCAAGCCACCACGACGGGAGGCTGGGCCCTCTGTGTGGTGTAGGCTCCTCCAAATGTACAAGGAACGTCAATCTTTCAGGACTGGCCACAACTAGTGTGAGTTGAAATGCTCCAAACTAATTTGAAAGCTGTGGTTTGAAAAATGATGCTGGCTATTTATTAAAACAGCAAGCATGATCAGACCAAGCCAATTCGCTGGTTTAACAGATGGAAGCTTGTTAAAAAATCTTTATTCCAATATGTTAAGAATCCAGTTTTGCTATAAATTGTGAAGTATGACTTGTGAGTCAAGCCCCAGTGGAATGGATGCCTCATACTCAAAGTCTCAGCTTTACATTTAAGACTCAACATTTGCCACTTTATGTTTTGATTCAGGGATTTTTTTTGGAACTAAACTATCCCCATCATTTAATAATATTCCATGTTTCCTGTCTTTTATTTTAAGTAGGATAGATAGTCTGATACTTCACATTTTATCAGTCAAGGACAGTATTATGATTAGTATTATTATTATTTCTTCTATTTATTCAATTCTGGTCTAACATTTTTACTACCCAGATAACACTCTTCTTTTACACCTGAAGTACAGAGTTTTAAGTGATTTCCCAAGGTCACATTGTGTATGTAACTAGCAGAGAAATAATTTTGTCTTACTATATGCAGAAGTTCTCCCTTTCTCTGGTCTATCAACAGGGGGTTAATAGGGGAAAAAAACACAGAAAATTCACTTAATTGTGGGAAATCCATGGAAAAAAATACAGGTAGTGATAAAAGAGAGTTAAGAGCTGAAAGAGGGAGCTGCTGCAAATCTACATACTTGGTTTCCCTATGGATGCAGCACAGTGTCTGTGCCCTTGTTCACAGGCTTTCCCTGCAGCCTTACGGTGCTACTGACACAGGCTTCCAGGACTCAGTAGCAGGTTTCTGACCTCAAGGAATCCCTCTCAGGTAACTCACACTCCTGGTCACATACCTTCTTTGCAATTTAAATATTCAGCATTTTCTAATTAAATTTGTGTTTGCTATAACTATGGTAAGATTTTGTTGTACTTTCTTACAATGAAAACAGGGTAAGTAGCAATCAGGCACCTATGACTACATCATACACGAGTATAAAAGCTTAAAATAAAAAGCTTGTGTACATTTATGAGTGAATTAACTTTCAAGCAGGAAACCTAAAAGCAGGAACACTGTGCTTGGGTTTCACTCCTATAACTCCAGTTTTGAACTGAGATTAATGAAGTTACCTTTCAGTGAAACAAGCAAAAGAGATGAGAATGGCTGTAATACATGAAGCTGCTCCCAGTGAAGCCCCACCACTTAACTTCTAAGAAATAATGTCAGTGTAAATCATGATGTGATGAATGCTTCACTGAAATGATTCATGCCATATGGTCTGAAGAGCAAAATGGGAACAGTTTATTTTTAAAAGAATAAGAAATATGAACTTGGAATATTCATTGCTTTGTCCTGCCAGGCTGAACATTTGCTGTAACAGGGGCCAGACTTACTGCAGGTCTGTCTTTTTTTGCTCACTTAATATGTTGCACTAGTTTGTGGCTTCAATCTCATTCATAATGGAATAATGGCTACAAAATTACAACCAGCACTCTGCAGCCTCTTCTGCAAACAAATGTTCACTGGACACCTACCAGCTAAATCATCTTCTCACTTTCCCTTTAAAAAGCAAAAAAAAAAAAAAAAAAACAACAAGAGAAATTTCAGATGTAATCAGTCCTCACAGTATAATTACTATCTTGGTAGCAAGAAGACAATTAAACTGAGTCCCCTGACAGAGGTGAAAGGTGCTGGCAATTCCATGTGTCACTCAGCTTTCCCTTTTGTAAAGCTGCTTATGTTCAATGCCTTTCTTTCAGTATTATTGTGTATTAATATATTCCCTGTGAGACTGCACTTAAGCAAAAGGAAATCTAGGTTCTTTAATAGTCATACTGCTTCTCTTGTAATGCACCACTAGGAAAAAAAGAGAAGCAATTATTCATATTTATTTAGCAAAGCTGAAAGGTGTGAGCACATCTCACTGAAATATTTAGGCCCCACACCTACTACATCAAAGGTAAATGACAAAACTCAGTAACTTCAACTATGTGCAATTAAGTCTATAACCTGTCAAAGCTAGAGTGCTTTATTCATTTTATTCCAACTCAAGGACAGTGAAAAGCCACCGTCTTCTTAGACAAGTACTGGGAAAAGGGTATTAGTGGGTATGTTGCAGTCATTGTGCAAGGTGTCAAAGGCTGCCTGGTTCTGCCTTCTCCCACATTTGTGCAGAGAGATGTGCCACAAGAAAGTCATTTGGGAGCAGTCCGTTTTCAAGGAACTGATCTTTGTATTCTGCTGAATTTATTATTGTGCATAGTTTCTTGAAATAATTCATTCTGGACTGAAAAGTTTGATGTCACTGCTTCAGGTGGCTTGATTTGGTCTGGAAGATGTTAGAAGGGATTTCTAAATCAAATATTTATGAAGGGATGTCAAGTTCAATTTCAGAAAGATAGTAAATGGATGGGCAGGATTGTTGTAGCTAGTGGAAATTTGTTCAGGTTCAGTGACATTGATATCACATCATTCACATTGCAAATACTTCATTTGTGAGACTGATGTAATTAAAATATATAGATCAATGTCAACTTGCAGTCTGATTCCACAATGATGTAATGAGGTTCATACTGCCTGGGGTGGCTACTCCTAAATCATCCTTAAAGATAAGAACAAGCTTATGAAAGGATTAAAAGCAATTTAACGTTAGCTTTTAAACAAGCAAGCTATACTTGTTTAAACGACAGCAAGTCCGATGAACAGAACCTATTTTTTTAAATAGGGTAAAAGAATCATTAGCACGTTTTTACAGAAGGAGGCTGACAGACTTATTCTGGACTAAGTTAAACTGATAAAAAAATCTGTGTAAAGAAGCTATTTCATTGTAACAAGTAAACCTGTTATTGATGTATTTTCAACTCAATAGAAGCTTCTTCTATCAAGCTAAGTATGCACAGAGTGCTGTCTTTTCTCAGTCATTTTCAAACTGTGCACACACAGTACAACATTGCACGTAGGCGAGCTTGGATTAGAGGAAAGCATTTATCATGTAGTACGTTCAACTCCTTCTCCACTCCTATGATCCCCTCTAGTGGTCAATTAATTGTCTGCTAAATGTTTCTTGGTACTACAAATTACTTGTACCTCTCCTGCACTAAAACGGTGTCTGGCTCCATTCTGTTTGAATTCAGGAGACCTCATTTTTTATTCCTGTGCTGCATATGAGAAGGACAAAGCAATGAATCTTTTGAAATGTGCAGCTGATGCATCTGTGGGCAGCTTTATTTTCCCTTCTAGAAGCAGATAGATTGTGCCCACTACATAGAAGCCAAAGCTGTCTCTGTTGGCAGTGCAGAGCAGGAGGTGATGGCCCTGCTGCAGGAGTAAGCAGGACCCTTCCACCCCATTCTTGCCATTAGGCTGTCTGAGAATGCCCATTGCAAGCCTGGCAGCAGGAACGCTTCTTAAGCGGTTTTGCACAGCGTAACAATTTGTGACTTTTCATATTCATACAAGTAAATGCTTGAGGTTTACCTACCTCAACAGAAAACTGAGTCATGTAATTTGTTTTTTAGTAAGATTACAGGCAACTTGTAATTGTAGATTTCATACGAATTGGCAGAAGACCTTTCTCCAAAATTCCCATCTTCATCTTGCTGTGCCAACAGACACAGCTGCCATTTTGTGTCAGTTCAAGCTGATTCAGGTCAGTGCTGATCCAGTGCCATCTTCATTTTCTAGCCTTAGCTGTGCACATCCATTTCTTCTTTGTGCTAGCACCAAGAATTCTCTCACTGCTGAGGGAGATGGCTAACTGGCACTCCAGTGAAAAAGAAACTCTGACAAAAGCTGCAAAGCTCTAGGGCACTGGTGACCAGGCTAGAGTGACATAGACCTTCTGTTGGAAGCTAATGGTAGTGGAGTGCCAAGACCTCTTCTTTTGATGTTCTCACTTGTGTGCTTGTGGTTTTATGTTTGTGTTTGTATGTTGCAAAGGGCATGGGGCAAAGGCAAAGCCCATGCCCATGGGCTTAGATGATTACAGAACATGTTTTAGCCAGTGTTCTCATGATTCCTTTTCCCTTTCCCAGAGATGGGAAACTCATTTATGAACATGGAGAAAGCTGTGGCCTGCATGAAGGGTATTATAAGTATATAATCACAGCCAAAATCATCTTTCAATTGTGGGTATCAAGAGACAGTTTGGGAAATTCAAACGTGTTCTCCCTCATACACAGAACATCTCTAATGTACAGAAAAGTTAAAATTTTTCAAGAATGCCCTGTGCAATTAAAACAGGGACTGATGCACACGCTTGGCTACACTTGCTTATATATGTATATAAGAAATGCTATCAAAAAGCAGTGGGAGAAATTACTAATTTAGGTACTTTCCTGTAACATAAATTAGCAAAATACTTTTATTAGGAATATTTACAGAGAGACCCACTGCTGCCACCTACTTGTACCACACAGTATCTCTTAAACTGCTAGGTTTCTTTTTAGTTTTTACAATGTTATGCTAGTTTCACTTCCAGTTGTTCCCAGTTCTTTTTCTTAGCCTGCATTGTTGACTGATATGAAAACTTACCAGTTTTGGAGAACAACTGTACAGTGATGAATCACTCTGGGTGGCATAGAGATACAGCTTTAAAAAACAAAAGAGAACTGGCTATTTCTGTCCAGTTCTGCGTATCTTGTTTCCTCACTCTACTACCTGGATGCCAATGCTTAAAAAGGAGCAAGAGTTTATGTTCTGAATCTTTGCTCTCAGATGTGTGCTCCTTCATTTAGCGAAATTATGTTAGCCCATTTAAAACAAAAGTTTTAAAGAACAAAGTTCAGTCATATGGTACATGAGTTGAGAGCTGTGAAAGAGATCACTGAGGTACTGGCACTGATGTACACATGTGGTCAACATAAGTGTGTCAGCCTTCAGGATGCTCTTCCTTCCCCTGACTGCCATAAACACTGTTTTTAATTTCTAGATTTCTGTCTGTGGGTGTGGGAGGATGTCATAGCTGTCCTGATTCCCACCTTTTAAAGCTTAGCACTCAATAAAGCCACGTCTTCTGTTAAATAGAAATAATTCAAAATAGTTGCTTCAAAAATTGTGGAAATTTCATGCATTAAAGACATCTATGCTGTAATTACTTTCATCCGATTGTATGCCTTTCTGGTCTTCATCACTTCAGTCACTGGATTTTCTGAAGGTCCATAAAAGAAAACTGGTTTGAAAAGGTCAAAAGGGCTGTTGTGGTTTTACACCACCTGGCAGCTACACAACATGCAACCATTCACTTGCTCCCCCACCTGTGGCTGGGGAGAGAATCCAAAAAATGGGAACACAGGTTAAGAAGTAAAGAACCAAGGCTAGAAAACTTGTGGGTTGAGGTAAAAAACAGTTTGATACATAAAAGCAGAAGTCGTGCATGCAAGCAATGCAAAACAAAGAATTAATTCACTGCTTCCCATGAGCTGCCTGGGAGTGTTCAGCCATCCCCAGGAGAAGAGTTACTTGGGAAGATAAATGCCATCACTCCAAGATGTCGCTCTCCATCCCTCCTTACTCCTATTTCCCCCAACTTTATGTATTGATCATGACGCCACATGGCCTGGAATATCCCTTTGGTAGCTGGGCTCAGCTGTCCTGGCTGTGCCCCTTCCCGGCTTCCTGTGTACCACCAGTCCCTTCACAGCGTGGGGTACTGTGAGAGTGCAAGAATCAGAAAAAGCCTTGGCTCTGTGCAAGCACTGCTCAGCATAACAAAAACATCTCTGTATTATCAACTCTGCTTTCAGCACTACCCCAAAATACAGTCCCATACTATTCACAATGAACAGAGTTCACCTCAGCCAAAATCAGCACAGCAGGGCTGAAGTGGAAAATCAGGACTACAGGTGCCCCGGAGATACGGCCTGCATCATCTCAGGCAGAATTTCTCAATCTGAGAGGTCCCAGAAATAACGCAGAAGTACAGGCCTGCTTTTTTGAACCACTTTTTTGAACCCAGAGGCGGCTTCCCTGGCATGAGCCCCGTCCGGAGCCCAGAAAGGTGGCTGTGGTTGCTCCTGATCCTGTATTTCTCCGGGCGGCGGGTACGAGGTGGAGCGGGGTACGCGACTGCAGCGGGAAGGGCTTTGGGGCCAAACCGGAGCACAGCCGCAGGGCCAGGCGCCGAGCCCCGCCGGGGAGGGCTGAGGGTGCCCGGGCGCTCCCCAGCACGGTGGAAAGGCAGAGCCGGGCTATATGGAAGAGTTATCCGCAGACACAGGCCCCCCGCGGCCCCTCGGATCGGGGCCGGCCGCCGAGGGAGGGGCGGGGGCAGCCCGGGGCCTCCTCCCGGCCGGGGCTGCCGTGCGGCGGCAGCGGAACGCGGCGGCGGGCGCGGGTTGCCGAGGGCCGCTTTGAGGCGCGCACCGCGCGGCGCGGCGCCGGCATGAGGGAGCTGCCGCCGGGCCCGGGGATGGAGAGCGACATCTTGGACGCGCTGGAGGCCTTGGGGTAACGGGGGAGCAGCGGCGGCTCTCCCTGCGAGGGGCGAGGGGCCGCGGGCAGCCTCAGCCGCGGGCGAGAGGCCGGGCCGGAGGCGGGAACGAAGGGGGAGCGCGGGATCGGTGGAGGAGCGGGCCCCGCGTTGCGGCGGGCGCCGGGGGCTCGGCGGGGCCGGGCCTCGGCCGGAGCGGGGGCCGGGGGGCTCGCCCCGGTTTAGTGAGGGAGGGCAGAGGAGCGGGGCGCTCCGTGGGGTGCAGCAGCCGTGGTCGGCGGTGGGGCGGCCGCTGGAGGCTGGCGGGGCAGCGCCTCGGTCTGTGGTGCCTGCCCGCCTCCCGCGATGTGCTTCGGGTGGGACGGGACCACAACTGTGCGGAATTCAGTTTTCGGTTATGTTATTCCCACTACTCCAGGGCAGTCAGTTGTTACTGTTAGGAGGAAATTTGACTAAATGCTTGAGTTAATACTTGAGTTGTTTGCCAGGCGTATTCTGAGAAATCAAAGTCTGTTTTCACATACACATGTGAAAATGCAAGTCTGATATTTTCTGACAAACCGTTTTGTTTATAAATGACCAATAATTTTTTGGTGTGTTTAAAAAAAACCTCTGAATTATTCCTTGACGAAAGGGATGTAGAAAGATTAATTCCTCTAAGTGTAGCTACTAAGCAGCTTAGAGTAAAATAATTTGAAAACATGTATATTATGTGTGTGTTAATAAAAATGCAATAAATAATAATTCAATAATAATAAAATATGCATTAATAATATTTTTTATTACTAATGTTCATCTGTCTGTGCAGGTACACGGGTGCCCTGTTGGAGGAGGAGGCCTTGAAAAAAGCAGCAGAAAATGGGTTGTCTTCACCAGAATTTTTTGAGCTTTGCATTTGGTTAGGTTCCCAGATAAAGTCACTTTGTAATATGGAAGAAAGCATCACTGCAACAGATGGTATATGAATATTAATTTAGTATTTTCTCAGTGGATTTAGACCCATATTGTTCAGCTAATAGTGAAATTACAGTGTTGAAGTTTACAAGAAAGCTGAAAGGTAGCCAAACTCAGGCTGATATTTCTGTTTATGTGGCTCTTAGATTAAGGCCTTGTATTGTGAAGACTGTTTCAAAAGGGAGAAAGAAGGTGATTTGGGGTGGTTTTAGATACACATAAATGTTAAAAGTACATTCACACATGTGATGATGTTTTGATGGCATAAATTTGCAGTGGTGGGTATTTCTGGCTGTTGGTCCAATGCAGTGTTCCAGTCAGCACCGTGTGTGGATACGCAAAGTGCTCAGTAGTGATGCCTGATTATTTCTGTCAAGTGCTGCAGTTTGGATGAGATTTTATATTACTTACGTGTTCACCAAAAAAGCAGAGGAACTAAAACCAGTCACTGTAAATAATGGGTTCATGACTTCTGTCACTTCATCAGAAAATTAGTTACACTGACACACTGTTTAGTGACATAAACTGTTCACTTCCTTGTGATGTTCATTTGTGTTCGTGTCTTCATAGACTGCTGTAGAATTACCTCATTAAAAGCATGAGTACAAGATACTATTAGAAGGCATGTCTGCTTGTATGTAGGACTTTCCTAAGAAAATTGTTGCTGGGGGGTAGGTGGTTAATCTTTGGGCTGTTGAAAGCTGCAATGTAAGTGTACGTTAAAAAAATTAGATTGCAGTTTGATGATTCTGTAAAACCCATTAATTGTGAATTTATTTCCGTAGGTGTGAAAGATATAGAGAGCTTCCAGCTTGAAATTAGTGGCTTTCTGAGAGAAATGTCTTGTCCATATTCGTCACTGGTGTCTGGAGACATCAAAGACAGATTAAAAGAGAAAGAAGATTGTCTTAAACTCCTGCGTGAGTAATGATAATTTTCCCATTTATAATACAGTATTTTATGTGCATGCTTTATCATAACTGTACAATTTACACAGAAGAGTTCTTTATGTGTTTCTAAGTTGATGTCTACAGTCATTACATACTAGCTCAGCATGCACCAACTCACTTGTGCAAAGTGAAAAAAAGAGTAACATTAGAAAGCTGTTTTAGCAGAAACTAAAATTTATTTTTATGTAAGTATGGTGCAACCTACTGAGGCCTCCTGATCTCTCTCTTGACACAGTTCTTTCAGCTCACTGGAACTGAGACCTTGCTTCTTGTCTTTGTGAGAGGTTTCAGGGCAGCTTGAACAGAAATGCTGTACAATTTGAGGGTGCTGAAAGCAGAATAGAGAGAAACAAGGTCTAAGTTTAGGTTGGACTTGGACAAAGGAATGGCAGCAGGAACCACCATATGTGGTAGTATGAAACTAGCCAAAGAACTTGAGGTCTGGTCACAGAAGGGAGTTGAACAGTTAAATGCAGTGTGTAGACTGGAGGTAGGAAGTGGAGTGAGAGGAAATTGAAGTAAAAAAAAGGAAACATACTTACCTGTTCAGGAGAGAACTGAGAAAGTCTCCCTTCTATCATGATTATCTTATATAATGTATATATTGTAGCTGTACTGAGAATGTAGATGCATAAATACTTAAGTGTATCTAAATCTGCCATTAAGATGTTTTTCTCTTTAGTATTTCTAAGTACAGAACTTCAGGCTTTAAAGATACTGCAGAGCAAGAAAATTAAAGGCTCTCATTTGGAAAAGCACAGTGAAGTTATTCAGGAAGTGCAAGCTATTTGTGATGCACTGGGTCTGCCAAACTCCTCATCTTCTGGAATTCCTCCCTTGTTAACCAGTGTGGAACAAAAGGTATGGCCTTTTGCATCTTCTCTCTATTGCTAAACTGTAAGCACTATCTCTGTAAGCATTCATTGTAGAGTTAAGGCCCCAGCAGTCTCACCCACAAAAGTCCTATCTGACAAGTGCAAAAGCATTTTAATTCTGAAAGCCAGCTTAATGTTTTAAGTTAAACTGTTTTATGAGGTGAAGTATTTCAGCATTTCCCTGAGGTTGCAATGTACCTGATCAGAAATACTTTGCCATGCCAATTTTAGGTATAAGTTTTCCTCTTGCCCATTTCAAATGTACTGTAGCAAGCAGAAAACTTTGGGTAATAACTGATTGTGCATTTATATACCTGTAGTCATTTCTGAGATGTATTTAAAATTAATATCCAAAACTTAAATTAGTTCTTTTTAGTTTGTTAATTTCTTAATTGCAAGTGTGGATTTGTTGGTAGTATTGCGTAGTTGCAGAAGAGGATGAAAATGCCTGAATTGCCAGTATTCTGTGAATAAGCCAACTTAAGGTAGTTCTTTCTGTTGTGTCCGTCAAGGTTCTGACTCATTTCACTGATGTGATCCTTAATCTGGTTTCCTTTCTGCAGAATGTAAATAGGCTTTTGAGGTGCAGTTTATCTTCTCTGTCACACAGTTAAAAGTTTTGCTCTTCATCTGTCTCTAGTGTTAGGGGAGAGAGTGACTTGATCGCTCCTTAAGGGTAGAATAAAAACTCCTTCTGATGCTTTGAATTTAATAGTTTTACATGATTGTGCTTGTTTTTTTCTTTCTTCCTCATCAACCAGTGGGCAGTTGAACATTCAGAGATTTTGGGGAGAGGGCCTGTTACTTGCATGATTTTCTTACATCTGTCTTCAGTGTGACAAAACAAAACCTTTAATACATTAATTTATAAAAGACATCACCCAGGTGCAAATGGAACTGCCTGTTCCTACACTATAGCTGTGCTTGATCTATTTTGTTCTACGGAAATCTTTACATTCAGGAAATGTTTTTGAAGGCATGAAGAAACAATTGTAGCACTGTTCTGGGAAGGAAAATGTCAGAGCTGATAACTAATGGCCTTATTCTGCTGATCTCCCTCTGTGAGTGTTAGCTGTGTTTACATCCATGAGTGTTTATAGGCTGCCACCATGGCCAGGGGCCTCCCCTGCTCAATTCCTTGCTTCACTGCTCAGGTACAGATTTAATCCCATTAGAGGGAGAGGACTCCGGTTCTGCAGTTGTGGGACAGCAAGACCAGACCTGGAGCACATATCACACATAGTGATACTAGAACATTTTCTCTGAATTGTTAGATACCTTCTGCAAAGTCCAACATTTCCTATCACACAGCATCACAGGCTTGAATTGTGCATAGTGTTGCCATCCCAGTTTGTATAAACTGTTACACTTTCAGAAATGCTAAAATGAGCAGGATCTTCAATGTGTTTTATCTTTGGTTTTGGTTAGGGTTTGGTTTTTTTAATAGTGCTGCTTGGACTATTTTCCAATAGTTTTCAAGTCTATCAGTTCCACGGTGGTTATACTACTTGTACTCACTTCAGAGTGTAGAAAGGTGGCAAATCTAGTTTGTTCATCTTCTGTGACTCCAGATTAATGGTGTAATTCATTCTCTGTGTGTTTCATCCCTTATAAACAAAGGATTTTTTTCTTACCTCACAGGAGATTTTGTAGAAGGTCTGCTATGTGTTTACTTGTCCTTCATCCATTACTTTAATATAGGACAAATTTGGAGTTATTTTGGTAGTTGACAAAGTTAGAGACTTACACTTGTAGGTATAGCTGCTTTAGAAAGGTGGTGCCACCAATTAAAGTTCATTGGCTTTGTAAACATTTTTTTTTAACAGCACCGTTTTGTTACCTTTTTTTATATGCTCACAGAAATGCACTTGAAATGATCCATTTACTTTTCCAAATATTTATTTTGCTTTTGATTTAATTAGATTCTGCATAAAATTGCACTGTTGATGTTTAGTATTATATCATTCATAATACAGACTACATACTGATCTAGTATTTTTGCTTAGTGTATCTGTGAATGTATCTGCACCATTTCAACATGTCTACTCTTTGTCTCTGTCTAGCATCTTCAGCATTGTCAGTAGCTGTGGGAGTAGTTCTGAGAATAGTTTGGCTGTGCAGCAGCAACCTACCAAAGGCCAGATCACACACTGTATTTTGGTATGGAATATTAGAACATATATTGTTTCAAGTGATTTTCCAATTTATTTAAAAGACTAGTATAAAATCAGGATTGCTTTCTTCATTCAAAATGAGTTTTATAGTAGCTCAAACTTTGAATGTACAATCATAACAAGTATTTTTTGTATCTCCTGTAATTACCTAGGGTAGTGGTTATCAATATACCTAAGAAAATGAGAGAAAAATAGACAGTATTACAGCTTTCTACCACTAAGTGTATCTTATTATATACTACTGAAAAACTAATAGTAATTTTTCAGTTGTTCAAGATGCTGTTCGCTTGTATATTTACAAAGGGGGAATCTATAAGTCAATCTGAAATTTAGTTCCAAGACCTCCATAAACTCTAAATGAACATTCTGAGAGATTCAGCAAAGTTCACACAGTTCACAGTGTTGTGCTTTGTAACTAGTGCTTACATCTGGCTGTTTTCCAATCAAGATAGTGTGAGTTTCACACCTAATTAAAAAGTGCCATTCTAATGCTGTTTATTTGAAAAAAACTTTTAATGTGATATTATTCAGTAGACTTCTGAACATTTTTTGCCCACATTATTAAAAGTTCTCCACTACTTTTCACATATCAGTTGAATGAATAGAAACTACAAAGGGCTTCTGAACAAACTAAGTCAAAATTAAACTAACATAACACTTAAGTTAAATATAAGTAGAATTTTTTTTTTTAATTATTTGGGTATGCATCCTAGAATTTATTAATATTTAAATTAGTGTGTTTCATTTAACTGTTCATCTGTAGTAATTTTACAGATGTAACGGTGCCTGGACAGTAAGTAACTGCAGGGAACAAGACTGAAGAGTTGTCCTCTTCACCAGACATGAGGGCCAAACAGAAATGTATTTAAGGTTAGATAAACACTGAATTTATCTTCAGGTATATGAAAGAGACGCTTACAAATATTTTGTGCTTAATATTTTAGGTGATCTCTCTGCAAATGTACAGGACACCTTATGACTAATTAAGGCAACATTCTTTCCTCAGTGTTGCTATTTTCAATTAATAATTGCTATTTTTAATTAATTAAATTAATAACCTTTCTGCAGGTCAGGTTTTTTCAAAATCCAGAAAAACCCTGGAGGTGCATACATATATATGATGTTTTTCTGTGCAAAAGGTGTTAAATGTAAAAATGACTGCTCTATTTTGACAGAAGATGAGGATATTTAATAAATACATTGAAGATGATAATGAAATGTGAGCTAATTTTTTTTTCATTAGTACAAAATAACAAAACAAATGAGAAATGTCATGTTAATAAAGATACACTTTATTTGGTAACAGAGTAACTATTTATTTTTATGTAGTATATTTGAATTTGGTATTTCTGTCTCAAGCAGATCCAACAGCTTATTTTTTTTATTTTCTATTTAGAGAGTATGTGAGCTCCCAAAGCAATCCCATAAATTTTTAGTGTTACCAAGGTCATTGATTACACAGTATGTCAAATATATTTGTCCACATCTAGTTTTAATTATTTGATTTGCTTTTTACACCTGAATGTGTAAAAATGTTAGGATGATTTGGCTATTACAATTTGGTTTATGTTTCTTTGAGTATTTTTTCACTGCTCTTTTATCTGGGCACTGCATTTGATTTTGTTCCCACTTACATGTGCAGACTTCTTTCTGGGTTGTGGTGGGTTTTTAAACTCCTGCATACCCTTCTCAATCCAGGGCAGCTATCATGTGTGGGAATATGGATTGTAGCATAGATTCTCACTTCAGTTGTGTTCTTGTCCTGTGGCAGACTATTGTGTGTCAGAGCTCCTGTGCCCATACCTCTGTCATCTGTCATGGCTGGACAATGCATTCTGCAGCTGTAAGGCAGCTCGGTTTATTCCACCATTATAGCTGTAGGATTTCCCCATGAGCCCTGCTGATGGGAGTGAGCAGTAAGTGGAGATTCACTAATCTGAATATGACTTTACAGTGTGTCAAAAGCATAGACCAGTTCATCAGTGAAGAGATTCCTCCTTAACTGTTACTGATTAGTAAAGCTGTGCTGGATAAAAATTACATAGGTATTGTCTTTAACTTGGAATGAAGACATTGCAGAAATTTGGGGGCAGTTTCTAAGTCAGTAAAGGATTGTTTCATTTAGCTGTTTATGTTTTTTCTAGTTCTGATTTGCATTGATTGTCTTCCTTAATTGTTCTCTCTAAACTTCCTTTCACTTTTCAGTTCATGGAAATCAGGAGTATGCAGCAGTGATTGACTTGTGATGGCAGAATGTGTGGGTTGTATGTGGAGCCCAGTGTTGTGTTTACCTCTTAGTTGTCCTTGCAGCTGCAAACTTAAAATAATTCTAATCTCTAGGTAGTATCCAGCATCACTGGTTTTCAGATCTTCTTTCACACTCTAACTGTAAATTACATTGAGGATTTTTCAATTTGTTGTATTGGATTTTGTTTCAGCATCTGGTCTCATTTTGATAGACTCTTCCTTTCAACCTTTGAGGTACTAGTTCTGACCTCAGGAGTAGACACCTCTTGCCCAATGGCATTTTAATTCTTCTGCTGTTCATTCCTTCTTCTATACTAATTACTGATCTATTCATCTCTTGCTATTATACTGATCTTATTCTATTGCTGATTATAAACTTTATATTTTGATTCTTCAAACATTTATTTAAATTTAAACATAGTTTGTGCTTAGGTACGTTTGCATTTTGGAGTGGAATATGGCACTGTGTACATGCTTCAGTAAAAAAACTGGCTACATTCAGAAGACAGACAGCCTTGGAGTGCTTTTTGTAAAGAAAAATATTATAGAGAAGGAAGAATTATCAGAGAAAGAGGAGTGTTGGGATCAATGTGGTACATGGAACTGAACTTTACCCTTTGCTGTAACCTCTTTTGATACGAATGGAATACAAGGAGAATTACAATAATTAGATTGCCACTTTTCAGGTACTACTGGGCTGTCTTTTCTGATAGAGTCAAAACAGTGTTTTTCCTTAATTTGTTTACTGCACAATATATTTACCTCATATTTTTTCTGGGATAATACATTATTAACCTGCCAGAATGCTGTCCAGCAGTGATGTAAAAAGAACAAGATCCATGCACCTCGGTTTTCACACAGAATTTGAGATCAGAATTTTTCTTCGTATATGCCAAATAAAATTGAGATAATTTTAAAAATCCTGACATATGAGGGTTCATTTTCTAAGTATTTCTTTTAACAGTTAACTAGGTTCTCTAGAATTTTATTTTTGACTTCTGGGATTTTTTTCATAGCAATCAGTAGAGATGATATTTCTGTAACATGTGAAGCTCAAAACTGAGCCTTTATGACAAGCGTAATGTAAACGCCTGTTGCCCACCTGAAGTCTTACAATACTTGCAAATTGATCTGATGGCTGTCTCCAGTTACAGGTTTTACTGTAGATCATGGACTAATTTAATCCTTCCTTTGATATATAAAAGAAAAGTATCTCTAGTTTTACTCATTTTGATTGGTTCCCCATGGTTATTTACTAAACCAAATGAAGATGTAGTTCTCTCCATCAGACTGTACAAAACTTGGAGGAACATTAATATGCATGCTGTCAACTCCAGCTGAAAAATCAGTTGGATTGTGTTCAAGTTATGTACAAGAGTTGTGGGCATTCATGGTAGTGATTTTAGATGAGCTTTGCTAAAGGAAGTTCACTCAAGAAGAGGAGGTAGAGGTTTCTTGTAATGAGAAGGGAGAACACAGTGGTTTGGAAGGTAGAGCATATTTCTTTTCTAATTACTTAGAACTAGTGGAAGAAGGATAAGCAGATTTGATTTGGAGTGAATGCAAAAGTTTTAAACATAATGTTAGCTGGAACCAATTACAGGATTAGAATAAAATTAATGAGAGTGAATGACTGCATAACTATCATATCTCCTACCTTTCTTAACAGCACCCATCACCAGATTTTTTTGTAGCCCAGTGTAACATTTGGCAACAGAACTCCAAACTTCCAATTGTTGTAGTTACAACACTTAGTAGTTTCTGAAATGAGTAATTTAGCTAGCCCTACTTTCTGTATGCACTTGATAAATTTGCTATATAACTGTTGTTCTGTTAATGGGAGCAGAAGTGATGTGCCATAAAATACCTTTTTGTAGAGGCTGGTCATCTTATAAAAGGATTCAGGAAATCTTTTTATAGTGGATCTTAAGAAGATGTGTATGTGTTTTCATGGGTCTGCTAAACTGAATGTGCTGTGTTTGATCCTCTGAGTAGCAAAATGAGATTGTAACAAATTTTGCTGAAATAAATCTAAATATCATTTGTATTCTGAGATGTATGTGGTTTTTTTTCAGATAAAGGACATTCTCTCAAAAGTTAAAAATAACCATGTGGGGAAATCACTGCTAACAAAACCTCTGAACTCTGACCAAGTGGTAAAGAAAAGTTTCTCCATTTCTCTTCAGTATTTAACAAGATGGTCAAAATAAGTGCATATGGCTTCATTTAACTTTGCCTTTTTACTGTCACTGTTCTATTGCTGAATATTAATACTAAAATTCAATTGCTAAATACTAACAGTGATAATCAGATACTTCCAGAATTGACATTATAAAACAGACCTTGTGTTGATTCATCCATTGTTCACTTTCAAATCATTTTTACACACATCCTACTGTAGCATTACATAGATGCTATGTGGTTTATAGTGATCTCCTTGGGATAGACATCTTAGTTGATGGATGGGGCTAACTTTCAATTGAGTTTTATAACTTTATGTATTTGACTGTTTGAATTTCTTATTGTAACACTGCAGGAAAGATTGGAAAAAATCAATGATGCTCTTTGCAGTGAGTACGAGTGTCGACGGCGGATGTTGATGAAGAGGCTTGATGTGACTGTGCAGTCTTTTGGCTGGTCTGATAGAGCAAAGGTAAACCTGATGTATTTTTTGCTTCCTGTAGGTGGGAGTCTGCTACTGTTCCCCAATTCTTCCTACAGAATATGCACACCATGTAAATACACAAATATGCTTCCATCACTGTTATCTTTTTGCCAGCCTATTTCTCATGTCAGGTTTGAATATCCAAATCCTAGGCATTGAGGAAGGGGATGGAATTAACCAGGTGGCACAGTCCATCCTTTGTGACTGTTTATAGCTTCACAATTAGAAATTATAGCATCCTTTGTTGGGGTTTCTCACTTTAATTAAAGTTCTCATATCCCTGTTTTCTTTTTTATATCTAACACCCTCCAATGAAGTAAACTAGGAGGGAACCTCAGGACTTCTCATGCAGATGGAAAAGTAAGACAAACACTGTGCCTTAATATAGGTTGGGTGTAAAAAATGACTGTTCATAAAGTCTGAGAGGTTACAGTGACTGCCCCCTATCTTGGATACTGTGCTCCTAGATGAACAGCTTTTCAGTTGAACAGGTTGTTTCAATAGTAGCTTGTGTGAAAAAAATCACACAATTGCTTGTAATCCTTCAGGTCACTAAAAATTCCAAAGCAATCCTCTGTATTTGTTCTGCTGGTATTGCTTTAACTGTGATAATTTCATTTGTATTATTTCCTAGAACTCTGTATATTAAAAAATACTCATTATATTTCCGAGCTGCAAATATATCTTGTTTGTATCTAAAAGATGCAAACTAAAAGCGTTGGGATACATAAAGTTTGTAATTTGATGAAGACACATGTGAGAAGCTGGAGGCAGATGTTTTTGTTCATGAGTGGCAAGATCAGCTTTCCTTCCAAAGGTTTCTGTAGAAAGCTTAAGATGGATAAATCTTAAAACTTGGAAAGCTTACCAAAGGTATGGATTGTTACAAGTCTTTGTGACATCACGATTTGTCATTGACACATGCAGAGTCAGCTTCATTAAGTTCACTAAGTCTCACTGGAAGACATGAGTCTAGGTGCTTGCTGTTCTGCACTGGAATAGCTCACTGTTTAATTTCTCAAGGGGTTGTGAATGTTTTTATGCCTCAAGAACGGAAATGGGGGGCATTTAGCTCAGAGAAGCCAGGAGATGTCCCTACTTGTATAACTTCCTTACAGCTGTACCAATACAATTATGTATCTTCAGATTTAAGGTATACTTGCACTTGATGTGACTGATGACTAACTTAAGCAGACTAAAACTTTGTCACTTGCTATTGTTCCATTCAAACAATGTGAAAAACAATGAATGCCCTTTTGAAATAGAACAATAGTTTAAAAAGATTTTTGATGATAAAGTAGTCAGATGATTCATTTTCCTGTCTTACAAAGACTGTTGATGTGAAATATATGCAGTTACAGAAATAACCAGGTTACATACTATTTCAAAATCACATACTGTTTTCAATCTTATTTTTTTCTCCCCTATTTCTCTTGAAGGATGTTCATAACTTCTTTGAGAAGGTTTTCTGGATTGAAAATGTTCTAGCATTGATGTAATTTAGAGTTTTGGGGTTTTTTTTAAACAAAGAGACAAACTGTTGTCTTTTTAAAATTTAAATTGTTTGCTTGCATTTTTTCCCCACCATTAAATAGATATTGGTACATTTCTTTACTTTTGATGGTTTGTCATTTTGGGGATTTTTTTTTGTTTTTTTGTAACTTGTTCAGTCTCCAAGAGGGGTAAGTTTGTAGACTGAAATGGGTTCACAAATGATAGAGTAATTACCTAGCAAAACAGTCTTGTAAAGGTTCAGCATGTATTGTCTGGTCTAGCCAATATCAAATGTTTTATTTCACTCTGAAAGTCATTCTAGATTTTCCCAGAAAGTGTATTTATTTTTCTTTTCTGCAAAATAAATGAAACATCAAAGCATGCTTGGAAAAAATCTAATGTTGTCCCCTTCTCACTTTTTCATGGCTTGCATAAGTGTTTTGCTGCATTGATAGATTTTCAGGTTTTTTCCACAAATTTATCTTACTTTGAAGCTGCTCTGTTTTTATCACATTTAGAAGTGATCTGTTGAATATGATTATGTAAAGCTCTTGAGACAGCCGTATGGACTCCTTAAGTTTTACTCTGTAGACATGTTGGAAGGCATTAAAGAATCTGTTTGATGCCAGTGGATAGAGGAGTTTCTTTTGTACTGGTGCTAAGCTTCAGCATCAATTAAACATAATCAACAGCACTTTCTGTGAAATAGCTCGACCAACGGGAAGAGAACTGGTGATAACTGGCACTGTTTTGCAATATAGTTTGTATTTTCAGAAGCTACACCTTGTGTTCAAAGTGAAACTGACTGAGACCAGCAGGTGGTTTATAGTAAGTCTGTTAGCGTGTTTGATACCTGGCAAGTAAGTTGTGTTTGATGTTATCCTTTAGGTAAAAACAGATGAAATAGCACGGATCTATCAGCCCAAGCGCTACGCGTTGTCTCCAAAGTCAACCATTTCATTAGCTCACCTTCTTGCTGCTCGTGAGGATTTGTCCAAGATCATAAGAACAAGTAGTGGATCAACACGGGAGAAGACCGCCTGTGCTATCAACAAGGTATGCTTTTCTGGCATGTGATAAATGGACATGGGGGTTTACAGACCTGTCAGAAGGAATTCTAGAATTACACTGGTTTTGCTTGGTAATTTAATTTTTTCTATTTAAGAAAGGAAGGCTTGCAGTATTCCAGTAAACATTGCAGAAAGTCCTTTTTTAATCTTCCTAGACAGTCAGTCATGCAACAGGATGAAACAGAGTGATGTAGATGAGGGTGATAGGTGTGTCTGTGTGTAACTGACCTCTTGAGTTCAGTGGAACTGCGTACCTCATTGCTAGGATATTATTGTTTGGTTTGTAAACCCACATCTCTGGCTCATCACTGTGTTATAAATCATAAAAGTTTCTGTAGAAATGTCATTTTGCTGCAAAGTAAAATTTTGGCTGCAGTAATGAATCAACATTGTGCTGCTTTCTTGTGTGTGATAAAAGCTGAAGCTTGCAAGTAGTGACATGAGTTTCACCATTCAAATGGTGACTAAACCTACTTTTATTAATCCTGGATTTAAAGATTTTTCTAATGTTTTTTGCCTCACTGAGATACCCTTTAATATGTTTTGATTCTTAACACTGAAATTTCTTAATTATTGTAGGATCTCAGAGAAAGGTGAGGTTTTTTTCTTGAGAGGACTTCAGTTGGAGTACCTGGGACTGATCAGTAAATGTTAACATTGATCACACAGAGTTTAGGAAATATGAAAGCAGCAGCAAAAAGACCTACTTGGATACATCTTTGTTCTTCAAAGATGTTTGTTTTGTTTAACTTTGTCCAGTGCAGTTTCTCTTTTCGTATGCTGAGTGATACCTGCCATAGTCAAGATGCCTTTTTTGCCTTTTCTTGGAAGTGTTACTGCAGCCTGTTGCAGGTTTTGTTTGTTCTGGGTCTTTACTGAGTGTCAGTAGTTTCTAATGTTAGGCAAACTGGTGTTCCTTTGAGAATTGCACATGAATTTGTTTTGTGCCAGCTGATTAGGTTTGAACTTGAACTTTGAAATTTAAGTAGGAGAGCCACATCATAAGGAGTCTTTTCTATATGAATATATATGTGTATTTATATGTATTATATATGAAGTATGTATATTGCTTATTGCAATACTAATACTTCAGGTGTGCAGCATTCTTCATAAAAATTTCACAAAAGTGATATGAGCCAGCTAGCTGCAGTTATTTCTGTTTCAGAGGTGAAAAATGAAAACACTGTAAGAGTTCTGCTGTGGTGTTACAAGGACAGGAGGTAGTGATTCTGCTGTCAAGCACTGCACTGAGGAGCCAAATTTCCTGAAAACAGCAGGCAGCATTTCTGTGTCCACAGGAGAAAATCCTGTGTCTCTTCAAGTTATTACTGCTATTTTTCAACTCTGAAAATGACCTGTTTTTCCATACAGGTTCTGATGGGGAGAGTCCCTGACCGTGGAGGCAGACCAACAGAGATTGAGCCACCTCCTCCTGAAATGCCTCCATGGCAGAAAAGACAAGAAGGTGGAGGAAGAGGTGGCTGGGGGGGTGGTGGTGGTGGTGGAAGGGGTAACTGGGGGGGTGGAGGGGGTAGAGGAGGAGGAGGTGGAGGTTTCAGAGGTGGTGGAAGAGGTGGGGGTGGCTTCCAGGGTGGGGGTGGCTTCCAGGGTGGGGGTGGCTTCCAAGGTGGAGGTGGCTTCCAAGGTGGAGGTGGCTTCCAAGGCGGCAGGGGAGGTTATGGTGGCAGGGGAGGCTATGGTGATCCATATGGTGGGAGAGGAGGGGGAGGATACCGAAGATACTAAAGTACTGTTAATCTTAACAGAGTAACTGGCAGAATATAGTGGTGGTGTTTACTGGTACTAGGAATTTAGGTATGTTGACTTGGGTTAGGTTAGCATTAAGTATGACCATATGAGTAATTTCATTAGTCCAACTGATGTTTTCACTGAATTCTTTTAGTTAACAGAAGTTTTATACCAAAATCTGATTACTAAAGTCCTTGTTTTTCGTACTGCTTATATTGTGTTTTTTATTATGTTATTTTATTTAAAATAAGTCTCAGAAAACTGAATAAAACCCTTTCTAAACAAACAAAAATATATTAATGGTCAGACCTCCCTAATTATTGCATGTTGCATGTCTACTCTCCTGCTTCAAAATGTTGTCTAGAAAAAACAAAGTAGGCCTAAGAACTGGATGAAACCACTTTTAAAAGACTCAAGAATGCTGCTTTCAGGCTTGTTCTCTTCATCTCATTGTTCTTCATTCACAGTTTTCATGTGGGACATGTAAACAAATTTTAATTTCAAATGTTAAAATCCTTAATGCTTTGGTCAGTTATTCAATTAGATTTGATTGTTCTTGCAGAACTTCACATTATAGTAAAATTGTGAATTAATACTCTACACTAATTAATTGAATCAGGGGGTTTTTGTGTTCGTAATGTATCAGACACTCTTTAATGGTCAGAGCATGTACTGTAAACTCATAGTTTTGATAATGTCTTATTTTCATTTTACTTGTTCATTGTTGGTGTTTCATAAAAAAAAAATATATAAATCAGATAGGGCAGAAAACCGGCAGCCATCACGTCTGGTATGAATTCATGTGTATATCCTTGTGGATCAGCTTTGAGACACAAAGTTTGAATAAGCTGAGCTTCGTAAGAATGTGACATTTCTTCTCACCTTTCTTTCTTTACCCTTGTTTAAGTTATCCTCTTCTCCCCTGCCTGCTCTCTGTTTGCAAGTCACCAACTGCCTGGCTAATAAGTTAACAAGACACCTCATGCAGAAGTTGCCTTTTCTCAGTGATTTCTTACTCTGCCAACCTACAAGAAGGCCTGTCTTGACATGGTATGGGTGCCTTCTCCCTCACATACACTGTTAGTCTAGAAGGAGTTAGCTGTCATCCCATCATGGCTGTAAATATATGTAGATGGAATTAAATTTAGAGCTGTCACTTAAAGAAGTCAGTTTCAGTTTTTAGATCTCCCATGTTGTGAGGCTGCTCCTGAGAACAGAGGTGGAAAGGGGATGATGCCCAAGTATGTTCTCATGACAGCATTTATCAGGGTCAGGTCACCACAGAGAATTCAGGAAGGCATCTGATTAACCTGGTGTGTCCAATGATTAAATAGCACAGTAAATTTGAGCCCTTGTAATTGTAGGTGTAACTGCAGGTTGAACTTCAGGATTTGATTCTGGATTTATGTTCCTTAGTTACAAGTTCTTTCTGCACAAATGTCCTATTGGTGTCCATTGGTATGCTTTAAAGATGTTTTTTATCTTCATAAACATATGTATCATGTCCTGTTTGATTGGCAACTTCATGCATTAATTTAAAGTTCTGTTCCAAATCAAATTATCTTTCAAAAGTTTTTCTCCTGTTATTTCTTCTCTCATCAGTTTGCTTGAGAATGCTGCTTCTAATGTGATAAATATGGCTTTAGCCAGGCTTTAGGGTCACAGCAGGTGCCTGACAAAAAGAAGCAGAAGTTTTGCTTGCTAGAGCATGTTAGCTGGGATGTGAAATTTGCAATAATGGCATCATGTCACCCAACTGCTAGCACTGTAGTTCCTTTGCCAGATTTTTTCTATGCTTCTTACTGACCTAAGCCTTGGCAGCCTCTGCAGTCTTTATGGAGAGACCTCTGATGGGTCACATGGGAGCACAGTACTGGGTCTCTCGATTCTGAGCTTGGTTTTTGCCTAATGTTCTGGAATAGCTCCCAAACTGATGGCACACCAAATGAGACGGCTGGCCTTGGAGTGAAGTGTTGGTCAGCAAAGGAATAGAGAGCAGTTTTTTAACAACCCAAGATTTAAGATTAAATTCTCTTTGCTCATCCCAGTGTTACTTTTTGCTACAAGTAATCAGCAGTTATCATGTGGCTTCATCAAGGAAATACACTCAGAAAAACAAACAACTTACCTATGCTTAGGGGTTTCATTAGTCTTAAGATGCAAGCTTGCAACAGTTTGGATTGTTCTAACTGCAGATGTGGATACGCCTTGGTGTTTTTACACTCATCAGTCCATCCTGTTTGTAGTAGGCAGGACAGTTTTGAATGAAGTCAGTCATCAAGTGAAGCAGGTACATGCCCACTTCAATTCTAACAGTTAAATTATTTCAGTATCATATTTCAGTTATATGTATGTAGACCATGTAAAATATGAAAATACAAATAGGCTGGAAATTTTTTAATCTGGCCATTTCTGTTTTTCTTAAGTAACTTCAAAATGTGAACCCAGTAGTTGAAAACTAAAGTAAATAGTTTTTAGTGAATAGTTAAAGTAAGCACCACCATATTTCATGGAGTTATCCTTTGCTGTCCTCTTGTCAGAATGTATGCTTTTAATTTCTCAAACAATGCAATAACACCATGGAAGTAATTGATTTAAACCTCAAGTTTTGTCTTGAAAAAAGTATTTTCAAAAATTCTGTTGTAAGCAAAAGATTTTCATCTATATGTTTGTGAACATTTTTGTGTTTATTCGCACTTAATGAATATCTAAATTAATATTGTTTTGTTTGTTGAAGAACTGAAAAAAAAGGTTGGGGATTTTTTTCAGGAATTGAGGGAGACACTTTTGTCAACAGCTGTAAACACTGAGGAATAAAGTACTGTATTTGAAATTATTTGCATCATCTGTGTGTATTGTGATTTGGATCCACTATCATATGTTCCTCCTTTGTTTGTAAGAAAGAATTCCTGCTGGTGATTTACAATAGTGATGAAACTTACTTTTTTATGGTAATGAAAATAACATGTATTTTGACCAAAAGAAGGCATTAGATAACTTTATAGAAAAATTTCAACAGGCAAGATGTGTCACAAGTCTGGGATTTTGTCCGGGATTACTAAGGAATCTCAGTTACATTTTATCTTACTGAAAGAAATTTAAAAGTGTAGTGATCTGTATGATCACTGCTTTTGTCTTTATGTAAACTAAGGAAATACCCTCCAATTACTTCTCAAGTTTTATTTTACTACTTTCTATAATCATGAATAAAACCACAACTTGTTTTGGGTGAGACTGTAGAGCAGATTTGCCATATAAATAGGAGTTTCACCTCTTGTTATCTTCCCTAACATGATTGAAGAATGTGATGTCCATTTCCCCATATAAAAATCAATGTAGGATATGGTATTTGGAGATTTATTCCAAGGTAAATAGCAAGTCTTTAGGGTGCTACAGTTCTGCCTGTGCAATAGGCAGCATTAGCAGGCACAACAGAAGCCTTGCTTAAACTTGGCTACTGTGCTGTGAAATCGTTTCAAAATTAGCATTCCTAACAAAAGTGAGAGACTACGATAATAAAGACTGGTGCTTTGTAATACTTGAAATAGTGAGTAGCAACACAGTGCTACTAAAATACCAAACAAATAATCTGCAAATACCTAGCTTCCTGACTTTCCCCAGGCACCATTCCAAGGCTCAGAGAAGGTGAAGCTGGTCTAGAGACTTGGTACTAGGTTAAGGCTGCAGAAGGGTCTCAGATGACTGTCAAGGAAGATGAATATAGGTTGTATAGATTTCTCTGAGATACAGAATCAGACGCATGAAATGCAATTTTAATATTTTTTTCTATTATAAATATTAAACCAAAATCTTACAATTTATATAAAATCTTTACAATCTGTACACTTTTTCCATCTTCTCAGACAGCATTAAGCTTTTTCAAATTGCCATAGAGATCCGTCACAACAAAATAACAGATGCTGCTAGAACAAAAACATCCAAAACATACACAAAGTAACATTAAAGCAATTGTATTTAACCTGAAGACTAGCCCTGCCTTGTTAATTATATTATTCCATCTATTAACTTTTATCTTTAAACAATCAGAATTCACGCTTAAAAAATAAACAGGGAATGGTGCTTGTTCATTCTGCCTTCTTGTAAGTACAGCTAGATCTAGAGAAGGAAGAGGTATTTCCATTTAACTTAGCCATGACAAGATAAATTCCAGTATCACTGTTTGATAACATGACTTCTAAACAGCACTTTTAATTGTGTCTTTTTTTCCTAACATAAGGCAGCTTGAAGATTAACACAGAGGCAAGTGATTCTGGGTAGCATTGTCAGTTTTAACAGTTTCCTTGTTAAGGTTACGCTGTTGAGTCTTTCATGCAGGAAAAAGAAAGTCCCAAAATAAAATAATGGACTAACAGCACTTTAGGGAAGAAAAGAAAAAAAAAATGGAGGGTGGAGAGGAAATAACTGTTTGGGGCTTTGGGCAAACAGAGAACCTGAAAGTACTTAGAGAGCTCTGAAGTTATCCATGTATCAACTGACTTCTTTGAAGCAGGAAGTTTTCAGCACACTTGAAGCACTGCACACTTGTGCTGTAAGACACAGAGCCCTTCTAAATCTTTCAGACTGAACGACCAAACTTCACAGAAAAACATTAAGTTAGCACTTAGGACTGTACAATTCTGGGGTCATAACTCCCTTTGGAGTATTAGTTACCTATTTATACAGTAGCCTTTGGGCCAGCTGCTGATGTTAGGGAATTTTCCTTTTAACTAAGAGGTTTTGTTCATGATCACACTCCATCATGGTATATGTATACACACAAATTCTATTCAATTCCAGAGTTTAGACCACCAGTGAGCGGTTACCTTGGCTGTACAAGATTTATGAGTCTTAGCTGCTCCTCTGGGGTATTTTTTAAATAAGTGAAAATATATTCAACTTTTATCTTGTTTAATAGTTGTAGAAACAGACTTTTATTTGCTAAATGCCTATTAGAGATACACCTTGCTGTAGTTCCCTGAATAGAGGACAGAATCAAGAAGCTCACAGAAAATGGGTGAACCAAGTTTGCAGTTATGACATGACAGCCATTCTGATTGCTTCACTGATCAAAGTGCAATTCCATGTTACTTGTTAATAATTCAGGTTTAGTGTATGAATTAAAAAAGCTGCACAGTCTTCAGAGCTGTTTTCCTACACATTTCAGTTATTTACAGTAATGTTACAGAAAATCTACTACTACTTCTACTGTTTCCCTCCATTTATTTTTACTTATACTTGGAGTTGCAAGCACAATCCAATTTCAAAAAAAAATTTTGACTCACTAAACTGGCAATTAGTTTTAAATTAACTTTATTTATAAAGCATTCATATATTTGATAATGACTGTAAATTGTGGATGGAATGTATATTTATATACACTTTGAACACGAAGCACAAATGCTATTGTCATTGACTAAATTTCAGTCTATAATGGACCTAGTAACTTAGAAATGTTGAGCATTAAGTGGACTTTGTTTCTGATGTTTGTATGTGTGATGAGAAATACCTGATAAATACAAGGAAGTTTTATACAAATCTAAGGATACAGATTCTCTTGGAATGCAAATGCAATTTTCAAATTGGCTATTTTGACAAGTAGATTTATCAGTAACTTGAAAGACTTTTATTTTCTCTTAACAATATGTACACTTTGTATCTTTAAGTTACTTCCCTCACATCTTTTACTGTACAAAATTTACAGACATAGAAGCACACTCTCCTTGACTCTTTATGTAAAGTGCATGTGAAATCTAGGAGAGAGAAAATGGAGAAATCTTGTGAGGAGCTCTGAAATTCAGTAGCTATTGCACAGGGATTGCTGTAGAGTGTCCCTCATAACATGGCTCTGCTCAACAATGGCATCTACTTTGATGTGGGACAAATATAATCAACCTTGTCCATATCTACTGTATGGGGACAAAAAGTTACCCTTTAAGCCAAATAAGTGGAATTAAATGTTCCAAATTCATGGCAAGAACACAAAAATGGAAGCAGTATTCAATGTCAAGTCTATGTTACCTCTGTTACCTTGTTAAAGGTGTTTGAGCAGCAGAACTTCTAAAGCTCCGAAAGATGTTTAAAAAAATTGTCAGTTTATCTTAAAGTGTAAGGATCAATCAAATATCATTAGCTTAGCTACTTATTTTAACGTTCTTGTTAATTTTTTTAATTAAATGTGACCATTCACTTCATATTTTTAATTGGTTTCAGCTCCAAGAAGGAATTTTTTTTTTCTCAATATAGTACTTCTACAGTTTTACTTACTCAGCTTTATCAAACATCTGTTTCTACAAAACTGAGTTTGGGCCAAATGTGAGGTGACACAGTCTTACGAATAGCTACTTTGTCAGAACATTTGTACAGTAAGGTGTGCTGCTGGCAGCCAAGTAAGTCACAGGGAAATCAATATGGTCTTCAACATGAACAGAGACTTCAGCCACGCTCTCACTCCTTTTAAAAGCAAACCCAGAAGATACTACTTTCATTGCACAGATAATACTAAATTACTGTACAAGGTCAAAGGCATGATTTTATACGTTTGGGAATGCATGTTTAAAAGGGAAATGTGTTGAGTAAAGAGAGCATGCCTGCTTAACATCCTTCAGATTCTCTCTCCAGTTCACTTGGTAAGCAGCTTTAACACAGCCCCTCTTTCAGTCTTATATTCTTCCATTCCATAGGAGATTTTCCTCTCATCTGCTAGGAGCAGTCTCTGTGTTGCAGACTGTCAACTACATGGTTTCTTTTCTGGATTGTGAGAGATTCAATTGTTTTATGTGCCTGTTCCAGCTGGATCTTTAAACCTTCATTGTCTGCCTTTAGAATATTTCTTTCCTAAACAAACAAACAAAAGAAATAGAGAATTGTATATTATAGTGCAACTATTTGAGGACTGTCTGGTCGCATATTTAGGTTGACTGCTATAAACATAAACTGGTGTTTATGTTTATGTTTCTCATCAGAACCAGTAACTTATCTGTATATTTCCACAGTCCCTGCTCTATGCTTTGTGTATACTCTCAAAACTTTCCAGCAGCTGGTATCTGAGTCATGTCCACAACCTGCACTTATCTACCCTCCACTGTACCTCTCATAACAACAGTAGTCTGGGGAAACAACAATACAGGTCACACTTTACCACTCTACTGCTGCAGAAATTGATGCACCAGAAGTGAAGCCATTAATTTATAACATCATCTGCTGTTTAGTAATTGAGGTCAGAATCTGATGAGGGAGCAAGGGCAAGTGTAAATTACGGCACCCACGTGAATAGGACATTTTAAAGAATGCATTTTTACAAGTTACATCCATGCTTCACATCCTTACTGTATTGAATATACTGCAGACTGAAAGGGAGGTGGTTTGTACTGGAAGATTTTCTTAATAAACTGTTCATCTTTCATAAAACATGAGTTCACTTTATCAGCAGCAAGGGATATTTTGAATGTTATAGTCATCATTCAAAGATTAGATTGTGGTCCTGTTGGAGTGTTTCCATGTTGCTTCATCACAGAACAGTGATAAATACTGAGTAAAAAGTATGAAAATAAGTCTTTGTTCCTCAGTTATAGCTGGATCCATCCATTAGTTGCACTATTGGAATTGTGGTAGTCTCTTTAATCTGTCTGGAAAGGTGTTTCTGCAAACCTGAATTTGGGCCATGTTTGAGGTGACAGTCTTATGAGTAGCTGTTTTGTAAGAACACTTCAGAGTAAGCTGAGACAACTAGGCTGATGCAGGTGAAATCTACCAAGAAACATCTGTTCTGATGTGAAGCATCATGTTTTGAAATCAAAATTTCTTGGTGGTTCTTACTTCTTGGTCAGTTGAATAAAAGCAGAGCTCCCTACCCTCTCAGCCCCATATATTCTGTCACTTAGGGGAGCAGAGGCCACCAATATCAGGAGAAGATTCAGAACTCATTTTATGGACTCATTTTCTGTCCTGACTGATTGGATTATGTTCACATTCTAGAACTGGCAGGGATCAGTGTGATCATAACAACAGCTTAAAAGCCCTATACTAGCACTAAAATTGATCATTTAAGTGAAGCATTGCTGGAAGTTAAAGTGGCTAAGACTTTATGATACCATTCATGGATTGTTTAATTGCAATTAAATTGGTAGTTAATTACCCTGGAGTAAAGTGACACCTTCCCACCCAGCCACTGCCCCACACATCAACCACTTGACCCTACTGTTTTGTAAAACAGAACTTGTTCCATCACATATGTACCTGCTCAAGTTCCTGGTACGAGGGTTTACAGCTGTGATGCTCCTCCTTCATTTTCTGGCTGGAGTCCTTGTTTTCCCATTTAACAAATGCCTTTCTGCGGCCTAGAATTGGGCTTGGAAATGTGGGTGCTGGAGCTGCCTGGAGATAAGGATTTTCTGGCATCCTGTGTTCTTTCTTCTCTCTCCGCTTACGAGATACATCACCAGCCAGCAGTACAGGATCAGTCTGTGTACTTTTATGAATCACAGCTGGTTTCAGTCTCACTGAGATTTTCTGAGCTGAGGAACCCATGAGCATAATGGTTCGATCCTTGCTGTCTTCACAGTGCTCTACTACTTCACCATTAGGAAAGGTGAACGACGCTTCTTCTTGTCCTTTAAAATACATATGGTAAATTAAGGCAAGATCTTCTCCCAGAAAAGGAGAAACAGGAAGCATGGTAATTAAACATGGTTTTAATAAATAAAACATTAGTTCCTTACTGACTTTTACATTCATTGCTCTCCAAAACAGGTGTCATTAGAAGTTTCTCAATGTTGTGTCTCTTGAAACAACTCTTAGCCCTGACTCAGTAACACAAACATGGATCAGTAAGAAGAAAACAGGTGTGGCATCAAGGTCAGCTTAAGAAAACTGATACGGGTAAGAGGTAGTTATTATGTAGTGCTGCAGCCATTTCAAACACAATCACAGAGATGCACATCAGGAGAAACGGGCTGCACTGAGCTCTACATATGTGCTAGTAGGAAGCCTAAGATGGAATCCAGCAGTATGAGTCTTAAATACAGCACAAAAGATTGACAAAGTGGCAGGAAGCAGATTTGAAAAACATTAAATGCAGGCAAAGAGCAGGAAAGAAATTCAAAGAAAGAGAATGTGCTGAGAGTTGGAACATCAAAATTAAAAAAAAAAAACATAAGTATCCCAGTGTTTTTCAAGGACAACATTCTTTTTTGGAAGCCTACACAGTAATACACAGGAAGAAAATTTTATACAGCTTGTTTGATATAAGGAGAAAAGAATAGAGAGGTGTAGATTTTTCATTTCCAATTCTGTAAAAGACAAATCTATATTCCTATAAATTCAGCTACTGAAGTGGAAAAAATAGACAAGTAGCTGTTGGTTTTCCTAGCACAAAGATATGTAGGAAAACTGACTTTTTAAACTCCACACTAAAATTTGAGTCAGAATTGTAACAGTGCAGTAGTTAATGTTACAACTTGCTAAAAAACAAGACTTGCTTGTCAAGGTGAGAGAGTTAATGAAACCTGTCAGGTCTTCATGTCATGGCATCTAGTCCTCATGAGATTATGGAAGATGATTTACTTATTTTTTGCTGGCATTTGTGCACCATACATTGTGTAGTGTGACAAGAAATCTCACAAAAAGTATAATCTAGAGTAGAAATGGTGTTACTTGACACCTGGTTCTAGTTTCTATGTTGATAAAACAGTGCAGTTAACTAACAAAACCTAAAAGGATGCTGCATAACTCAGATTTAAAAGAAAAGGGAGCAAAGGAAATTTTATCTACATATTTTCATCTTTTTAATGTGATCTTTTCTCACCGTGGAATTGTTCTTTGACTCCTACTGGGCAGAGGCTTGAAGCAAGAGCAGATGTTGGGCTGCTGTCTGCAACTGAGGTTTTGGGTCTTCTCTTGCACTCTATCACAACCAGGTCTTTGCATTGCTTGTGACAGTTCATTCCACAGTCTGTAAACAAAACAACATTTACATGGTTCAGTGGCTCTGGTGTAGCATCTAAGGTAGCTCTCACACTACTGCCTTGTCCTGTGAAGCAAGAAACCTTAGGTGTTCTCTACGTGCATTACCTGCAACAACATACATCTGTAAATTGACATCTCTTTGCTATATATGTCTAAAACTCCTTTTCGTTATGGAAGTACAAAATTGCACCATTCAGTCACAACAGTGCTCTGACTGCAGGAGCTGCAGAGAAAGCTGATACCTGTATGAGGAGGAAAACTGCAAAACAGACTTTGGCAATGTGCTGCACAATGTTCACAGAGTGGTGGTGTTTGCATCCCAGGGTCTGTTTCCAAACCCTCTGAATTCAGTCATGTCTTGCAAAATATTAGAGCTGTCAGTTACAAGTTCTCCATCTCTGCATTTCTTCTCTGCTATACTACTCTTGAATCAGTATTGTCCTCCCTGGGAGGATTAAATGGGTCCGTAGATATAGCCATGGATCTCAGGATGATCATCAGTTTTTGTCATTCACTATTGATTATGGATTAAAATTAACAAAGTATGAAGTACTTTACCTTTGCATCTGTATCCTTGTTTAATGACTCCCCATAGCTGAAATTCAAACAAACAGAAAGCCTACATATTAATATCTTTCTCTGCATGTTTGATACATCCAGATGAAAAATACAGTAAAAGCTCCACTCTTTTCTAAGATCTGAGCTCTTGCAGAATATCTTGTTTTCCTACACCTATAATCATAAAGTCAAAATAGAACTATTTACCCCTTTAGCATAAGGTGAATAGAATATTTTATGTGTGTCAATGACAAACAAAATATCTTGAGTTAGTCTAGTCTACTGAATACATCAGGAGATCTGGCAGTTCCTCAAGACTCTGTGGAGCTGGAGTACATGGAGAATTCTTCTGTCTCAGCACCCTTGTCTGATCTCAGCTGAACAGAAGATTGGTAGGACAGTCAGTTTTATTAAACCTCCTGTGCCACAGGCAGGGACATGTCATGTTTGTATCAGGACATGAGCTCTAGCAGCCCCGTGGAGTAGAAGCCTCTGCTTCTAGGAAATCTTGCCTGAGAGTGTTTTTGGCGACACAACCAAACCCCACAAGGTTATGAACCATGTTTAGACATACTGGCACTGCCAAGAGGGGAGTAAAGGGTACCTTGAACATCTACAGAGGCAGAAGTCTGGTGTTCTATATAACTTCACTGATGTTTTATATAGATCCATTTCTGTATATGACACAAGGTAATCATGAGATAAAAAAGGCATAATTCCAAAGAATGTAAACATAATACATTAAAAAGTAAGCTTACAAATCCAGCGCAGTTGTCACAGAAAGTGGGCCTTAAGTAAGTGGTCTCTTGGAAGTTGTGAGCAAAGCCAAGTCCTAATTTGGAATAGATTGAGCTAGCCCTCATAAAGTAAGCAGTTATTTCATCCCTGCTAATCAGACCTTCCCTGGAAATAAATAAGGAAAGTTATTTGTGAGACATACATTTTGTTCAATGCATAGGGAGAGTTAAACATCTTTTTCTTCACATTTTAAAATAGCAAGAGTTTAATGTGCAAAAAACTAAAGCAATCTCAATAATCTTGCCAATTGCTTCCAAAATATACAGAAGCTTATCTACACATTTAAACTGCAGACTAACAGGATAAATGGAATATCTGTGTATGTGATGCAACCTCAAAACTACTTCCTAGTAAACCTCTGAATAATCGCTACTGTATTTTTCCATGCTCTAATATGTTAAGAAAAATGTCCCTGATTTTATCAAAATACGCATTTGCCAATTCTCTATTTTTAAGGGACAGCTTTATTGTAGGAAAATTCTTTAGCAGTATATACTGAATATAATTTGAAATAGTCTGGTTTTCCTTCTAAATCAGCTTGGATACCACTGCTGTAAGCTCAATGAAGATGTCGTTCACAACACATTTAGAAGATGCTTTTGTCAGTTGTGTTTTCACTTCTTTTTGTGCCTGAGGAGGATGCTTTTAACACCCTAATGATAAAATACAATTTAAACACAAAACCCCCTAAATCTCTCCCAAAACAGATGCTACAAAGTTGATAGACAAGTACTCACCAGTCCTTAGCCATTACACAAAATGAGAATGGGAAACTGGCGGCAATCTTTTCAAATTCTTCCTGGGAAATGTATCCGTCCTGATCATGGTCATAATTTTTGAAGACAGACTGTGCAAGGTAATAGCATAATAGTTTATAATGCAGATGGTCTGAATTACCACTTTAGAAAGCCTCCCATTATTATTTATGGATTTCCTCTCCCATCTTCTCCCAGTATCTATTAAACAGTGCACCAGTCTAACTGCCTTTTTTTTTTCCTTGAGACTAAAAAAGCATTCTGATTTCTTGATTTGCAGCAAAACATAGGTAAATCAACACAGGCTGGAC
Source organism: Poecile atricapillus (assembly GCF_030490865.1). NCBI lineage: Eukaryota > Metazoa > Chordata > Aves > Passeriformes > Paridae > Poecile > Poecile atricapillus. The sequence goes on along the minus strand of NC_081249.1, from coordinate 150,408,225 downwards.
TAAAAGCTTCACAGCACAATGACAGCTGTTTTTTACTTCTGCTTTAAGACCATTCTGTCCAGGCCCACATATACAACTGGTACTAATGCTCTCAATTAGTGCTCTCAATAGTGGTTTCTGTAGCCAAATCAATGTAGCTGCCTAGCTTATTTTATCAGCTCAGTGTTATGAGAAAATCAGTTATACACCAGAATTGTCAGGCAGACACCTGTTTCCACTTGTGGAATGAATTACTGTTTGTCACTGGCCGCAAGGCAAGGAGCACACTTAGAACAAATTTAGAAATATATTCCAAAACAGCATCTATCAAAGGATGCCTCACAATATTAGAAGTGTGTAGAAAGAAAAGCAATGAAGCAGGCAAGCAAAGACATCTCTACCTCCACCAGTTTTGGAATCAATCACCTTACTTAGTAGCTTCCCATAAAGCAGGGGACATGAAAGAGAAAAAGCAATTTCTGCTTGTAACGAAGCCACAGAGAGGCCTCCTGTCAGACTGCATCAGAAACATGATGTTGGAGGCCCTGGTAGAAATGGACTCCCTGGCTCCCTGAAAGAGTGACTGGAAGTACACAAACCAGCATTCACACCTCCTGCTGGCTCTTTACCCACTGAAGGAGCTTCCATCCGTGCCTCACAGCCACTGCTGCTATTTACAGGTAGGCAAAAGTATCTGTTTGTGAGGACAGAAGTCCCATCCCTGTATTTTCTCATACCTTGAGATTAAGACTACAAAGATTTACAATAATATGAAGTACACTGGCCAACCTTACTTACATCTACCATCCTCTGAACGTGTTTGCTGATGGTTTTTGGATCAGGTTTTGGGGCCACTCCTGAGGCCCAGTCTGCAACAACTGGTGGTTTGGAAGGTGTCACAGGCTGAAAACAATTGAAAGGAACTTATGAAGTACCACATGGAAGGATTTTCAGTATTACGCTTCTTCCATTTGTGACAGTGGACTGTGTGACACAGGACTGCAGAAATGACCTGTTGGACCCAACATCGTTCTTTTGATAATTACATGGTGCTTAAGCTCTTCCTTGAACTATTCAAAAGAGCAGTCATATCTTAAATTGTCACAGTTCACTGACAGCCCTGTAAGATCACCATCTTTTCCGTATTTATAAAACAGGAACAAAACTACCACATAACACTCATGGGTTTCATCATTTGAATCATATAAGAATTCCCCATTTGAAAAAAACCAGTATCAACTGCCAAGATTAAGACTGATGTCATGTCTGTACACAGCAACTTCATTTTTGACTTTGTGTTCATATTATAAAACCTGATATGGTGTCAGCTCTGCCATATATTCTATCTTAGGCTTCATCATCAACCTAACAATTTGCGCTTTAATAGATGTCACTTAGTCTACAAAGCTAAAATGTTTTCAATTTAGCATATAATAAAATAATAAATTGGATGCAAGAGATAAAATTTTCTTTTTAAAAAAATCCTGTTTTCAATTTAAAATCACTCATAAAAGCCCTCCTTTTGTTAAGAATCTGTAAAGGCCCTTACAGCAGCTCGGTGACTTCGTGGCTCTCGTGCATACGAAAGTTCATAAATTTCATCTTCTGTGTAGTAAAGATCGAGGGACAGCTGAAAGCAAACACATTAGTTTAATCCCATAACAGTCACTTCTGCTTTATTAACTTGCTGCTAGAGTGCATTCATATTTTTGGTACCTAATTTAGATACACCTAGAAAAAAATTAACTGGAGCTGCACAGGTGTTCACTGTGATTTGAAATGTGTCCAATTCTACATTCCAGACTGTTATTGCCATTATCTGGAAATCTGTAACATGACGTGTTGAGAGTTCAGAAGTTCCTGCATTGAAATGAAGTATTCCTTCACATTATATGTCATATATTCCTTCACATATATGTCCTGTCATATATACCTGCATGAAATTATGACCAAAGTTCTACATATTTGTAACAGCCACTTCTATAAAACATTATTTAGAAGAAAAAAATACTTAGAATAATTTCAAACAGCAGTAGGGACAAGTAAGAAGTTCACCACTTCACATAGCTGTATTTCAGGTCCTGGACATGTGCTTAATTTCACAAAAGAGTGCTCCCAGAGAGAACAAATAACCTCAGGCACATAAGCATTTTTATCTATTAGCTTTTTCCTGAAACAGGACTTGTAACCAGAAAGTGGAAGCAGACTATCTAGTTTTTCCAAGACAAGATAGTTGTTAAGGCCAAACAAAATTGAGAAACAAGAAAGGAAGATTTACTATTTTCATAGAAGGTAGTATTTCAACTTACTAGGAGAAATCAAAACTATTGTTTTAACAATGTCCTAGGTTGTATCAATTTTTTAGTAGCATGACACAGACCAGATATGACTGGGAGTGAAATATATCAACAATATTTGACTAATGTTTATGTCAGACAGTTTCTTAAGCACCAGAAGAAGCTAGAAATGCGGTGTCTTGAGGGACTGAACTTTTGTGTGATTTTGTTTTCAACACAAGGAACCTTCCTTATTGAAAGTACAGAGAATGCATGCTACTATAGTGAAGCAGAAATCAGCATTTCCTTCCCTTATAGAAATAATTGGAAGCATACAGCTGAACTGGCACCTCTACCTTGCTGCCAAATAAATCAGTATCACCAATTTTTTCTCTTCTATTCCTGTACATTTCCACTTCAGGGGGAAAAAAACACCTTACAATCTTATGTGTTCATTGATTAATTATTATTAATTAATTGATCATTAATTGATTAATTAATTAATCGAATTATCTATTTAGCTGTTTGATAGATATATGACATTTTTAATTGGATGTATTTATCTTTTCTAACAAACTTACTGTAAGCAAGTGAACAAGGTCCATATTAGCCTCCAGGGGGAGTGGCATTTCCTGGAGTTGTATCAGCTCATCTATGTGGTTATACAGAGAATACAGTTTGTATACATTAATTTTTTTGTCCTCCAAGTAGTCTGGCATGCCCTCATACAGGGATATCAAGTCTTTCAGGTGGACCCCAAGGATTGGGATCTTAAAGTTACTGCACTCGTTATAGGCACGTCGGTAACTATCATAATTTCTGTAAGACGAAAGCAATTCTGTCATTTCATTAAACACCTAAAAATAAAAAGAAAACCAAAAAAATCAGCACTGGTTATTGTTTCTGCTTTTGTCATACAGCACAAGAACTTCCCATGCTATTGTTAAGGAATTTACTCACAATGACTCTCGAAAAATTTTAAAACTTCGAAAGGTATTCTACATTTCCTATACCAATAAGTTAGGTACTAACATGTAATTATAGATAGTTCATATATAGCCTAGTCTGTAATGCTGGTGTCCTTACCCTCCCCATTTAGTCAAATGAAAAGAAATATGATTCTCTCAAATCAGGGGGTTCTATATGCAGTCAATGTATAAGCACAGCACAAGCTCTCTGACATTCATAAAAGCAGCCATCTTCACATTAAAATGTGGAATGTAATCTCTGGTTTTCAGGTCACCAGCTGGAACTGCTGGAGAGGTCCTGGCAGAGAAGCCCTATGCTGTGCCATGATACCATCATGGTGTGATCAGAAGTTATACTATGGTTCAAGGTGACATGGTTCTTTGTCTTTCTAAGAAAACTTTGTCTGTGGAAATGAATTAGAAACAGTATCTTGGGGTTTTTTATAAAGGCCAAATTAATCTTCAGCATAGCAGTATAAATATTTCCTTTGTTTAAAATTATACAGGTACAAAGTTGACTCATTAATACAATAAAATCACTGGGCCAATGTTTTCTCCAGGAAGCTCTCAATTTGTAACATTTACAAATTGTTTGACATAGTTAAACCTCAAAGTGTGTTTTCAAGTCACTAATAACCAGACTTTTTTTATCTGCTTTCTATTATTTGCACCTGTATACCATTTCTTGATACAAAAAAGTTACTCAAATGATGTGCACACATGCAGTCCTTAAAATAACAAAATTTGAAAAACATGTTTCTAAAATAAGCTTTCTAACTGATTTTATAGATTCTGTAACCATTTCCTGGGGGAGGTCACACTTCAGGTCTTTATTCCAAGTATGCACTGTTCATTTAAGTTGATCATACTGTCATCAAAACAGGCTCATTAGATACCTTTATGGACACTTTCAGACCTCCAAAAGAATAAAGTATCTTATTCTCTTAAGAAGTCTCTTAGGAAGCTACACAAAGGCTTCTTAAGAAGCATTGCTAAAAAATACGTCTTCCTTCCCTTTTTAATAGCTTTCATCAGTATTTCACAAGACTTAAACCAGAAATTAAAATAGATTCCTAACAGTCCAGCATACTATGTGTGCATAAGGGCCAAATTTGTTCAAATCTAAATTAAATAAAATCTGTCAAATGGAAAGATCAGATGAACAAAACCAATCCTTTCACTCAACATGCAGAGCTCTGTGCTAGCATTTTACAGACTAAGGATGGTCAGTGTTACTACAGAAGACTATAGTTTGGTTCTCAATGTTCTAGGATCCAATTCTCTGTTTTCATGTTTGAATATTATTCTCTACTACTGCATGTAAATGAAAGTGCAGCACATCACATCTGAGATTAAAGGAGAAACATTAGAGAATCTGTACAAGCCTTGAAGAAAGGTGGGGGTCACAAGAAGTGTAGGAGTAACTGATGATGTAGAGATGAAATGACAAATAAAAACTCTTCAAAACCAAAGAAATTATTGTTCTGTCTTTCCATCTTATCCAGCGATGTAACGTTGCTTTTAGTGTGTGCAGTGACAAAAATGTTAAGGGTTCTCTTATTTGTAAAAACTTAGAGAGGCAATACTAACCTTAATTACATCATGAGGAACACATGAGCTTGTTTCCTTGAGCCTGGAAATGGAGCTGTGACAGAGACCTCCTATCACGGCCATTAATGTGTTGAAATTCTGCAGCTGGTGGAGCTTCTGTGTTGACATAAAAAAATCAGTATAATTTAAAGGCTCAAGTTGTTCAATGTGCACACCCAAATCTTCATTTCCTCTATTGTCATGCTCTGTAGTCTTACAAGTTTATGCCATTTAACTTCATGTAACTCATTACTTTTGGTAATGAATTGTGATTTTACTGGATGTAACATGAACTTATTCTGTTATTAAATCAAATGTTAAATTTTCAAATACAGTAAGTCTTCAAAGTTGCTTCTCAGTACCTCCCTCTCTTCCCACAGTCTAGCACAACTAGGAAACACTGCCTATTATCTTGCTTATGACTGCAGTTGAATTAGTATGCAAAGAACAGGAATAGGACCATAGCTCTCCTTTTACCCAGAAGGGTGTGTCTGGTGGAATGCTCCTAATTACAGCCAAAGCCATGCTTTGGAAAGCTTCACAGCCACAGCTGGGAATATCACACGCTGATTCAAAAGCAAGTCTAGTTTTACAGTGAAAATAATTTCTTCAGAATGAACATGAGAAAGTCCTGGTGCCATGACACCATAATGTCTGAGCACCTGGTAAGAGCAGACAAACACACACGGGTGTGTATGAACCAGGAGAGCAGTGCCAACACTGCCAGCTCACCCTACAGCAGTAGCATGGGAAGAGCAGAAAAAAGGGCTGTATCAGAGAAAGACAAAATAAACACCATACGTGCCAGATTTTAACTGACCTGTGCAACATGAATAAACTTGATGAACACTTCAGCCCGAAGCTGCGGTGTTGGTCTGCTGAGAACCATTAGCTGCACCCACTGAGAGATACCATTGCAAAGAGAAATTGATCTTTCCATTGTTGGATTCTCTTTCACACAACTATTCACAATGTAGTTCTGATAATCTGAGAACTTAAACAAAAGAAGTGTAGATGAAAATTCATGTAGTTACATATGCTTCATGACCTGTGTGTGGACAGAGGTCTGCTTATTAAATGAAATATGAAAGATGTATTTTACATTTAAATATCCACAAAACTGAAATCTTTCCTTTGTAAAAGCTTTGTTAAATTCAAAGCAGGGGCTTTGACTAATTGAATTAACTGAAAGTATCTTTTTTCCCTGTCTCAGGAGCCTTGGCTCTTATAAACCCCAAGATGAGTAGAACTGGGGCTTTCCTCCCAGTCTCAGTGGCTTCAGAGATTCATTGAGTCCAGACTTCTATAGGGAATGTTAAACTGAATTTAAATTACAATCTAATAACTCAGAAATAGTTTAAGGGAGTTCAGTGTTCAGTTTATGTATTCTGTAGCTGGGGCACACTTCTGAATTAACTACATGAATAGAAAAAGCAAGTTCACTGGGAGTAATATGAAACAAAGATAAGACCATTAAGAATGAGGGCTACAGATTCCTTAATACTTTTAATACAGCTTGTGAGATTCTCTTACTTAATCAAGGAAATCTGAAATTATTCAGTAGATAATACCTGTTACACACTTCTTTTTTTAAAAGCCATTCTTACATTAAGATTAAAGAAAAGAAATAATTTGCTTTTGTTGATGCAATTTTTATCCACTCTGTTCATTTATCCATTAACAAAAATACACATGAATTTGAATCAACAGAAAATGTGACATGGGATTTTTACACCCATTTATTACTATGACCACTAATAAAATCATACCAAAAACACTCATAGCTGTAAGAGAGATACATTTTTTTCCACAGGAATATGTGGAATAGCATTGATCTTCAAGCAAAGGTCATAAATTGTCAGGCTGTTTTTTGTTTCTTACTGTCCCTCTCTCACCTTCTCACAGCTTTGTAATTTTTTCCATCTGTTTAATAAGAATTATTAGCACTTTAAAAGCAGATATGACAGCAGGCACCTCTAGATTTGTCCTTGTTAAATTAAAAATGGAAGAAATATTAGTAATTAGCAGAGCTGTCTCTGAGATTACATCGTACTTACATTACAATTACTCTTTGAATTTTGAACCCCAGACAGGTTTGGCTGGATCTTGGAATTTAAGCAAGTATTCTGTGTGGATAGGTAATTTTTCAATATCTGACTACATAATTATGAACTTGATAGCAGTTGCAGTAAAACTATAAATCAGTTTATATTTTTTTCTTAGCAGTCATCTCCTTCGGAACTTTTTTTTTTTAAATGCTGAAGAAATTAATCTCTAAAACGCGACTTGAAAGTCTTTAATTAATTGTGGTGCACACATTTATTAATGAGGTCAGCTATAACAAGCTTGTTAGTGGCAGATACAGTAAAGAAGTTTTGGTACTTAAATATTGCAAGAGTTTGTTCTTGTGATGGCTAACTTAAGAGCCTCAACAGGAAGCCAGAATCCAGATTCTTACAAAGGAATGTGGCCACCCTGTACTTTTCCAAGCACCAGCATGCCTCCAGTCATTACTCTGTGGACACCATTCCTTGCATTTTAATTTGCTGCAAGATGGATAGTATCTCATGGAAGATTTTTCTGTATGCTGTGTATGTGATCAAATATTCCCTTCTGACTTTCAAATGCCCAAACCTTTAAATAGTTATTTCAGTGACTAGTAACACAGCTGTTCATTTTCAGTCTTTCTCCCAGTATTTGATGCCATATTAAAATAATGAAAGGATTTTTTGGCTTAGGGCATCATGAACATATTCTTCAAATATTTAATTAATATAGTTAATTATAAATTACATATTATTTTCTGACTGAAGTCTTGGTAAGCTCAATTTATACAAAGACATATGCAGGTACCCTGCATATAAAATGTATTCATGTGTGTAACTGTTGGAACTCCATGACACATCTGATACTGACTAAAACCATACTTGTTACAATCATTAATTACCTTACCTCTGCACAGAGGTTTTGAAAATGGAAAGTTATATAAGCTTTGCATATTATTACTGCCTACAGGCAGCAATCTGTGCATGACTTTGGTTCTACAGCTTTTTGAGCTTAACACAAATCACAGTCACGTACTGTCAGCTCAAAATGAAGTACATTAAAACACGACTGAAATCTTCCACATTCTAGTGAGAGACCCTTTTCTTGCACAGGTTCAGCTTCATATTGTAGTGTTACAAAAAATCCCACCAAAAACATCTAAATAACAGCAACAGCAGAAAAAAACACTGAAAAAACCACTTTGCTTTCAGTCTTATTATCACACAGACTCTGCAAGCCTCCTAGATGTTGGGGAGAACTCTAACATTCACTTTTCCATGTGTAAACGGTATCAGGTTTGAAAAGAGGCAATGTTGTAGCATACAATGATGCGAGTGAAGCCAAGGTGCATAGGGAAGTTTGCATCTTATCAGCTACAAACATTACGGAGAAAACAAATTAAAGAAAAAATTAATTAGATAAATCCCTGAGAATTGTTTGTGGATATGAAAGCTTGTATAATAAAATATGCTTATCCCCTCTTACATTAAAAATGGCATTTTCTAAAGTGCTTTCTTATCTCTAGTCTTTATTTTATTATGCACAATCTAAAAAGGTGAGCAGAGTCCAGTGGCCATCTTCAATGCAGCCCACTAAACACTTCACAGCCTTGCTGCACTGCTCACTACAGCCACAGAAGGTTAGCATTCTAGGAGAATATTCCAAGCTTCCTTCATCCCACTCCAGCCTGATTACTGATTTGAGTCAAAGGACCATGACATCCCTTGTTCCAACAAAACTAGCTTCTTTGGAAGATGATCTTGGATTTGGAAGAAGGTTTACCCCTCTTCCATCCAACTGATCTTGCCCCAACTCTTCCACAGCTGAGGTTCATTCTCTCACTCTCATATAGTTGCAGCAGAAGGGTACTGACTCAGAATCTAAAGTTCCACTTAGAGTCTCTTAGATTCTCTGCCATATTTTCTGTCTTTCTCATATTTGCTTAATAGAAATAAATAAATAAATAAAAATAACTTACTGATATTCTCCTGAAAGACTTAAACTCGAGATAGGTAAGGTGGTCTGACAGCTCCTCTGGCTCAAGGTGATCAAAAAGAAGTGAGACTTTCCGTTTCTTACTGGTGTTGGCCTTTACACGCTGTGTCAGCTTCCTAGACCAATCCCTAGAATTTCTTTTAAAACACAATTACTCCAAGTTATTGACTGAAGAGCAGAATTTTCCTCTTTCCCTAAGTCAGAGGTAACATTGTTCTCATGCCTTACTGCAGTAAAAAGTGAACTACTGAATTTCTAAACAGCAAACTCCTTTCATGCATTAGAGACTACATGACAAAATATTATTGTTAGTCATTATCGTATTGCTGCAGCATCTTCAGTACAATACTACTGTCTTACTCCCAGCATGAGAGTCTATATAATTTCTGCAACCAGTTCTACATTTTCAGAATAGCTATCTGTAACTTTGTCTTCACTGACCACATCCAGCACTCCTCCATTTAATAATTCTCAGATTTCCTTGAGAAACCTCTGAGTATGAACTGTCCCCCCCCACTTTGCTACTGACCCATAGAGTAATAAAATTTATTTCAGTTTGAAAAGCTAAATATCTTCTTTCATAACCAGATACAAAATGTACGCCAAATTCCTCTCTGCTTTGGCCTGTGCATTTCCAAAGCAAAACCTGACACTTGTTTTGTCAGTTGTACTGTCCACAGAACTATCCCACTCTCATGTAGCAGTGAAAGATGTCTTCCCAAGAAAGAACTATGTAATGTACAGCTATAGGATTTATTCTTGTCATGACAAGTATTTTATAACCAAAATCATCTAAACAATATCAAGAGTCTGACAATGTAATAAACTATGTTTTCACTTACCTTGTTGCTAAAATATAAACACACTTTTTTTACTTCATCTGTAACCCAATCAAATTGTATTCTCCTTTTTCATTGATTTCAAGTGATCTTGCAAAACCATTAGGCATCTACAAATTTTCTAAGTTCCTTGAACAGGGTAAAAACCTAGCTGTCATAGAGAATCAGCACAAAGTCTACACTGCAGCTAAATTCAACCTAAGTCATTCCTGAAAGGCATCCTGTTCCTCTATATAATGTATATTTCATCTGCAAAGAAGTACAAATTCTTCTAGGGATAGCTAACATACGTCTTATGAGAGACATGATATTCCAATAAAGGAAATTGAGAGCAGAAGTTTGTTTTCTGAATATATTGAGACTTTGACACTCACATTTGAGATGTGTCAATTAGACGACAGTGTAACTCCTCACCATTAGCTCGAACCACCTCTTGAAATTCCTCCATAGCTGTGGATAGTTTAGAGTCCATTTTGAACATAATCCAGAATTCTGTAATCCAATACCTATCAAAATTAAAGCACACACACACACAAAAGAAAAAAAAAAAAAAGTTTTGATCAAGGCTGAAATTTAGTATGACCCTGTACGGCTTGGAACGTTGCTTTGGCCAGTTCAGGTCAGCTGTTCCAGCTTAAGCTCACGCCCATCCCACACTCCGGCAGGGGCAGAGTGTGAAGCAGAAGGCATCAATACTGTGCAATCACTGCTCAGCAACAGGTAAAATAATGCTGACTTTTGCTCACAGATTTAACACACAGCATTAGAGAGGCTGCTGTGAAGAAAGTGAACTCCATCCCAGACAGACACAGTACCCAACACTATACATGTAAAAACCTGTGCTTGCTGGAAAAATGGAAATGCACATTCTTATGGATGCACAAATTTGCCTGGAAGCAAAAATGTTACCAGCTCTTACACAATACTAAAGCATTCTGACACAACCAGTAATAATCTGCTCTGAGATAATAAAATCATCACAATTTAAAACAAATTCTACTTTCCTGTTCCTAATAATTTTCCCCTTTGTGTAAAAAAGAGGCATAATCAATCTATTAGAGCTGAATATTTTCCCTCTCTTCTGTTTTCTCTAAAGTGAGATATCAAACTTTATTACACTTAATAGGTAAAAATAAAAATGTTCCAGGACTATTTCAAGTGATGAAGTAGAATTACTAAGATGAATTACCTACCAAATGCAATTGAGCTTTGCTTAGTATAAAAATATCTCCAATATCCCACTTAATTATTAATAGACCTATATAATCATATTAGACACACTTTTATAGTTTCCTGAACACTGTCAGTTTTCACAGATGTTTAATATACAGATTCATATAGACTCAGCTGAAAATTGATGACATAACATGACAACTCATGCACTGACTTAAACAGATCTGCTAAAAGCCAGTTGGACTTTTTTGTCTAAAGCTGCTAAAGTGAACATTTAAAAGCTGAAGCAGAATACCTGTTTCTCATTTTAATGTCAACTTCAGATATGCAAAAATATATTTATATTTCTCACATGGATGACTGCAGACTAACAACTAGGAGCTACCAACCAAGGATATACTTACCTCACAAAATAGCATATCTTCACACACAGCATGGAAGAGTTATTTTCTAAAGCATTAAGGTAGGTAGAAAACTGTTAAGGAAAACCACTTTCATTCACATATGACATAAAATGTAACATGCTTGATACTTCCCAACCTGTAAGCAGTAAGAATCATCCTGCTGATGGCAAATATTATATCAGATTAGGGTTTTACCTAAGTGTATACAAAGTATATCCCAAGGTTGTTACAGAAGTTTATTGCAGCTATGACTACTGTGAGTAATATTGATGCAGTTGGCAGAGTACTGAGTAGTGTTAACCAGTGAAGGCATTCTGTTTCCTACATTTTTCTTTGCAACATGCCTCACAATCTCTCATAAAACTTGTGCTTTAATGACACATGTCATTAAAATTTGAAATATTCATACCAAATTTATCAATCTATGTATTTATAAAGCAATCCTTTTCAGCTAATTCATTGGAGATTTAAAAAAAAAATTTAAAAAGCTATTTTCTTTTAAACATAACCAGTTGTAGACAATGGTAGGGCAAAATGTAACATGCCTCTCCATAGCAACCTCACCTTTTTAGCTACACAACAGTTTTCATTTGACTTGCTCTGGCAACTGAAAGAAACAACAATATTTTTAGTCTATTAGCTCTTTAAAACATGTTTTGATATTGTAGCCAATGTCTGTTGAAGTCATGGAAAATCCATTTTCAAAATGTATTATGCATGTTTTGATTCTTCTGGTGGAGATGACACACATATTTTCAGGGTCTGAAAAACATAATTTAATGACAAATACCTTGTGGAGCCTCTCACAATCTGATTGCAATTAACTGCAGCCTAAATCTACCACAGCTGAGGGCACAGGCCATCTTCCCTTTAAGTGTGTTTACATTAGCCTGACTATAGAACTGCTGAAGTCTGAGTAAGTTCCCAAATATTTTTAAGGGCTCCTCTCTGAATGTCTGAAATTAGATGACGTACAAAGAACTTGTAACCACCTAAAATCACTCCCATAATTTAGGGGGTGGGAAATCATGCAGCTGGAACGCTTGCAAAGTTTTGCAAAATCCAGGGTCCCAGAATACCTGATCCATTCAAAACTCCCTTTAACTTTCAATATCTTTACAGGGAGCTATACACAGAGTTAAAAACCCAGCTTGCAAAATACGCTAGTCTAATAAAAGCTTGAGTTGCTTTTTTGGTTGTAGGAAACGTTCCATCTCAGAAAGAAGATGCAAGCACTGACTTTGTGCCATGTTCCAAGAGCCCATGAGCCTAAGTGGAATGCAGCACCACACCATGCTAAGCTGTAGCTTAACACTGACCCAACTGATCCAATTGATCCAACACCTGGGATTAGAGAAGCAGCAGGACGTTCCTGCTACAGACAGACAGTCAATGCTTCATTAAAGCTCTGCTGTCAAGGATGCTGCTTGTAAATACCTGGACGATACAGAGTTTGAGGAAAGAAAGGATTTTTCAATTGAATTGTATCAAAATTGGATGGAGATTCTTAGCATGACAGGTCTCTGTCCTGCACAGTGCTCATCTAATTAGAAGTAAACATTTTGTAAAGCTAAGATGACAGGTAACATATTCCACAATTAAAAATTCCAAAGAAATGCCAGTATTGTGAATATGATCTAGTAGCTACATTGTGAAAAACCTAATGAGCCAGAAACTAACATATATGAGTCCAGGCTGTCAACTCAAAATGGGAACAAATAGAAAAGAAAATCTTATTATTGATTTCAGCAATTTTGAGCATGTGTGAGACAAATAATTTTTGTTGAAAATCTTCATATCCCAATTATATGGTTTTGTTCTTTGCTCTTTGACTTGATAGTGGACAGAGAGAGAAACAGATCTGAAACTTAGGCCCAGGTTCACAGTACCTCACTGAGGTGCCTGCATCCATCTAACACCTGCTAGATATTCCCTCCACAGCCAACAGAGGGTGATTTATCCTACTTAAAACCTGGCTTGGAGTTTCATCTTCTCCTCTGTGCATAACAAGTTAAACAAGACAAACACCAACCCTAAACCAAACAAAAGCACACCATACTACCAAAAACTGTAAAGAACAAGTAAACAATTTAATTAGTGGAATACTAATACACCCACAGATTAAATATCCTCTACTTACCCATTTCAAACTTGTCAGGCTATCAGGTTACCTTAAAAGCAGGTGAAGATTACAAAGGATATAGATCAACAAGTTTCTGAAGCATGTCTGCAGAAGAGATGAAAAACTGATGCATGGCCAGAATTATTTTTAGCAGCTGGTTGTTTTGACATGCATTTCCTTCTAAATCTAAAAAACAAAAAGGATTATTCATATTGAAATCTTGCTATACCTTCATAAACAATTCACAACAGCCTTTTCCAGAATCCTAATTCTAATCAGATCTGTTCATGTATGCTGTTTCGAAGATAGCAGTAACTTACTAATTTAGGGAGTGCATAATTTTTCTGGTGAGAGCCATATAGCAACTATTATATTTCACTACTGTGTTTGGAAGATGCTTAAATAAGAAAAGAAAAAAGACAAGCAAAAAAGCAGCTGTGTCTCAAAAGCAGTCAGAATACCCAGATAATTATGCATAATTATCTAAGCCCAGCAATGCACTTAAATGCTTAGCTTTAGGCATATGAATATAAATTTGGAAAAAAATCATTCAACTGATATGCAAAATAGTTCAGTTACTGATCCAGATCAGCCAGTCATTGGTATGACTACTCTTACCAAACAGAACAGAAATATTCTCAACTGTTTGTGAGGCTTTTTGTACAGAGGACACACATAACACCAAAGTGCACACAAGGGATTGGACCATCAGTGTGCACAGATGCACATGGAATGAGATACCGCATATGCTAGCAACCCACAGGTTAACCTGTGCATACTCCCTGTGGTGGACCTGAAAGTACTGCACATCAACTTGAGCTATGCACTACAAGGATTTCAGCAGAAGAAGAGCTTTAGACTAAATCTGTCTTCTGGGTCTTGTGGGTTGGTTTGTTTTTTCTCCCATATTCCAAAAAGATCAAGGACATGAAATGTAGCAGAACACTTTAAAAAGTTTCCATTTCTGCAACAAACAGCAGGGAGACTGTGTGTAAATATTAACTGACAATGTTCTCCCACAGCCAGTTGTAAGAGAACCTAAGTAGCTTGAACTGGAATTTGACACCCTTTCAAATACAAAACAAAATTTATCTTTTTGAATAATTTAAAATAGATTAACCTCTATGGGAACAAATGTAGCTATCTCTTTAAAAAGCAGTAGCAGGAACAAGATAGAGAAGCAAAGCACAATACAGCAAAATGGAAGAGGGATGTGAAACAGAAGATTTCCAGTAAATGAAATGACATCTATTGCTAGGGAACGCAGGGAGAAGGCACTGGAACTTGCACATCACCAAAACGGAACATTAAACTTAGCCCATTTGCAAAACAATATAATCCACATTAGTTACTGGGTGAGAATTTCCATGCCCTTCTACAGGAAGATACCAAAAGTATCCACCTTCAGTGACATGGGCAAGGGGAAAGTCTGCCTGTCCTACAGCCCCACGAATGAGAGCAGTATAGACCCCAAGTAACAGGAAGTTCTTCAGTTTTACAGCATGAATCAAAGTTTACGTGCTCCTTGTTTGTGTGCACACATAATTCCATTCCTTACTGAAAGAATCCTTCTGAGATACAAACTACCTAGGTATTACAGCATGAGCACTGAGGGCAAACCAGCAAGTTATTCTGCTAGAGAAGTGGGATATTTGCAGAGGAAGGCTGGGGCATCAAGAATCAATACGTATTCAGGTCTTTAGTATTTGACATTTTGTGCTCTGGGTGTCTTTACAAAGAGTAACATTATTTTACGCCTCACACACAGGGGCCCGTATCAATTTTCATCCTTTGACAAAACTTGGTGTTCTGCCAGAAGCTCCATTCACTAGCTCCTGTCTAATCAGGAAAACAGTTCAATGCTTAACTTGGAAGCCAAATAAATATGTGCACACATACTATTAAGAATATACAGCTTCTCATAAATGTTCAGTATAGATCATTTCCAGATAACAAAGACAAAAAATAACACTCTCTCTCCCTTAGCACTTTCATTGTGTGCATTCCTAAATCCTCTGCTATGACATAGCACAGGTATCACTTGGCCACAGGCTCCCATTTGAATTTTTGTTTTCTAGATGGTCTCTCTTCCATTTAGCTTTTTCATGTCACAAAGGTGCAGAGAAAAACAGTATGTTCTGTCTACTATTAGTAATTAGGTCAACATATTTATGGTGTTCTCCTGCATAATAAATGTGTATTTATGCTTCACCACATCTAGACCTGATTATCTTGTAACAGAGATACACTTCATTGCAATGACATGCAATTATTTTGCACGCATTAAAGCAATACTAGGTTTGGGGCTATCTGTTCTCTCATCCAACTAAAAGACTCACCTTCACAAAAAAAAAAAAAAAAGAAACAACATTGTGTTTGTGATGGCTTAAAAACAAAATAATCACTCTGCAAAAACAAATGTAAGTGTTCCCAGTACAGCTGAGCACTGAAGAGCAAGCCTGCATGGAGCTGTAGCAGCACACAATTTACAATGGCAAAGCATCTTTGTGCAAATGCTGGAGCCAGTAGGAGTTGTGTCCTGACTGTGCTGCAAGCTTGCCTCTGAGTGCCTCTCATGCAGCATTCTCCTGAGCCCCCAGCAGCTTGTTTTAAAACTCCTTTTCATTTCCGTTTGTATACCTGCTTCTAACCACACAGCCTTCTGAGCAAAACCACTGGGTGAGTACTAACTCAAGTGTGATGGGTGTGTTTCAGTTAGTCAATTTACATTAAAGAAAGCTGCAAATTACTGTGGAAGCCTTGGCTTAGTCTCACTGCAGCAAAATACAAATAACCAACTGGTTGCATGTTTTTCTCCCGTAAATTCCCTTACTGTACTATGATTTTTAATAAACATACTCTGAAACAAAAGAAGAAAGCAGAAGTTGAATCTACTTTTCCAGCATTTAACTCCATGAGGGAAAGCACAATGACAGTTAGTGATAAGTATTTTATGACCTTTGTAGGAGCACAAGGCCACTAAAAACTCCAGTTACAGAATTTCCATTTCTGATGTGAGACTCAGAACACACAAGGGTAAGAACATTCTAATCCAGGCCCATCAGCCACTCTATTGCATGATCTAGTGAGTGACTCCTCAAAATCTGTGATTTAGAAATAGCTTAAGTATTGCTTGTTCCTTGAATGCTTTAGAGAAACAAATTACTCAGAAGTCAGTAAATAAGGCTTTAAGAGCAAACTACCTGCTTTCCACCAGGTCCTGATGGCCACAAGCCTGTGGTAAATACACTTGAGAGAAAGCATGTGTTCAGTAGAGAGCATCGCTGTACTGAGACCTTCCCTCCGATGCATGAATGCAATGATAAGGCAGTAATGAGAATGCCAAGGATGTCTTAACCAAACTGAATTTTGCAGGAAAGAAAAGTTAGCTTTTCTAGGTCTAAGAGGCCTTTATTTCATAAGCACCATCTTTATTTCATAAGCAGCTTCCAACTGTATCACCTAGAGTACAATTTGAAATTAATCAGAAGTGAATCACAGAGCGCTGACATCACATGATAAGTGACTAAGCTGCTAAGAACACGAATATCTTCTTGTAAACTCCCTTAAGTCTTCCAGTGGTTATCAAAATGTAGCACCAAAAACAACGCAGTTGCCAGAAGTCAAGCGCAAAGCTGAGAGCCCTGGGTTGCTATTCTGATGTGCTACATACAATTCTTCAAGACTTCTGCAAGTTTTTTTTTCTAGTAGTTTAAAGAAGATGGTGTGGGGATGGTGCTATAAATGTCTGCAGAGAGTATTAAATCAACATGTGATCTGAAAACTGAGGGAACTTATGTTCTTAAGATCTCAAGGTTTCAAAGACCTTGATGAAACACACAGACAGGTATGAAATATGCAGATACATGTGGGAGTACGTGGTAGGGTTTAGTAACTGAAATGAAACGGCCAAAATTCAATGCATCTGCCCCACATGTGAGGTGCACTACTGCAAGATAACTTTAAAATGGCTAGAAGCAACCAAAACTAAATAAAATGTTTCAAGAGTATTTTACAGATTCTCCCTGGAAATTCCCTTTACAAACAGGAAACAGTCTGTTCCCCTTCAGCTTAAAACTTATGCAATCCATAGTAACCTTCTTACTCCAGACTTACTACTTCTGTGTTGGGATTTGATACCCTGTAACAGAACTGGTCATTTAACTCTCTTCATTAAACTGAATACATTTGGTCAGAATCAGATTCATAAGGAGCCACCATTCTCCTTATCAGTTGTGACACCATTATTGAGAGTCAGCATCAGATTTAACTTACACTGTTTTTAATCATAGCCAAACGCTTACTTGATGGCAGATACCAGGACTATGTGCTATTCTGCTGCTCCACTATAGGAACAGCTTTCTCAAAATAATACTTCAGTTTAATTTGTTCTTAAAATTCTACAGTGATGAGGACTTCACAGCTTTTGTAGGTGACCTATTCCAGTGCTTGAGTTTCTATATTACTTAAGAGTTCTCCTCTCTGTCTAATCAAACATTTCAGGCAACTTGAGCTGCTTAAGCCCAGACTCAAGCAGACAGAAACAAAATGTCTTTACCTTATCAATGTATTTTCTCTGTTTAAGGGTTGCATCCCTCACCTATTTTCTGAGCTAAGGAACACCAAATTTGTAATTTTTTTTTACTCCTCAGACTCAAGGTTTTCTAATCCTCTGGTCAACTTTGACGTTATTTTCTGAACCCTTTGTAGCCCGCACTATTATGAAGAAAACCTGAGTATAGTACTACAGAGGAGATCTTAGCACCAGAGCTAGAATATTATTCTTAATATCCTTTACATAATACCTTTGTATACACCTACATTTTAGTGTAAGTAAATGTGCATGTATAATGTATATACAGAAGATATGAAAGTACACACATCCCTCTATGCACACAGAGTTTCTGCAGAGATACAATACCATTAATTGTAATTAATACCATTTTCAGTTTTAATGTCCCTCTTCACAATGAGATCCTTTTCTGCAGAAATGTTGTATATGAAGGACTTTGCCATACTGTTTTTACAACAGATTACTCTAAGAAGAAATTTTTGATTTTTGTGAATTGGTAAATGATCCTTAGTGAATTTTTCTTTATTTCAAATCATTATCTTAAGTGGTGGATATCTTTCAGGAATAATATAACTTAATAAGAATGTCCTTACAAAGATGACACAGGAATTAGGTAATAGAATGTTTTTTTTTAGTTTTAGCTGCAGCAGAAAGCAGGTGAAATATTGAGCTCTCCAGCTCACATTTAATTCTGTACATGATGATGGTATTCCCAGTCTTGCCAAAAGAATGACATGATGTTCAGCAGATGGCACCAAAAAACTCAGGGAATTGCACCAAAGTTTTGGGTTCGTTTCTTTGTATCATTTTAAATTGGTTTATTGTCCATACATGCTTGCAACTATTGAGCTTTACATAAATTTATTTACATAAGTAATTGAACTTAGGAAGAAAAACTCCAAAATTAAGCTTAGAAGAAATCAGTATTTTCCTGAGAGGAAAGAATTGCACTACTTTGTGATCCATTCTGCACCAACAGCTCTCTAAAGCAAGCCAAGTAAACACACATGTTAGAAGAAACCCTATAAACTTGGCATTTCTTCAAGTCTACTCCCTTTAAACTCCCTACAGAATAGAGGAGGGGGAACCCACTCCTGTTCCTCCAAATACTCATAAACAATTCAGATATATCCAAGACAAAAGTGAGGATAATATGCATCCAAAAAGAATAATAAGACCGTTTTGTGTGAGGGTAGGGAACATTAGGGGAGAAAAAATCTCTAGGGAAAATCATTACCCTCTCTCAGAAACAGCTTTTGGAAAGCTACATCTTGCAGAAAGAGCTCTAGGTGGATAATTATTTGAAATGAAAACAAGGAGATAAAAGCTCTTGTCAAAGGGAAATGGGATAATTTTCAGAAATTAAAATGTACTTTGAGAGAAACCAAATGCAATGTGGGTGTAAAGCATTCCATTAGCCTTGGAAATTCAGATGAGGTACATAGAAGATGATAAAAAGTTTGCACACACGGACACACACCACACATCATTCTACAGCATATTTAAAATATTGATTTTAGCAAATTTAGATGCGAACATTTTAATCAAATATAGTCTTTTTCTCCAAAGCCTACAAAACATAATTCAAGCATTCAAGACTTCTTTCCAAAGCTTTAAGTCATGATACTGGAGCCATGTGAATTTTTTGAGCTGCCGGCAACTCTTGAATAATTCAAGTGCAATCCTTGGCAACAGAGCTGTGCTAGCATAGACACTGATGGGTAGGAAAAAACAGACTCCCAGAACAGAACCAGAAACTTCTGAGGCCAGTGTCACTGTCTGACCACTGAACCCAGATGGGTGCTTAACCCTTACACTGCAGTGTTTTACAACAAGCTTCCCTCTAACTGCACGATTGATCCTGGGACAGCTGGTCATCACATCCAAGGAAGCATGAAGCCTGTCCCACCCAAAGGTTCAAACTACAAGAGCCTGGAAGACTCCAAGCTGCTTGCCTCCCAAGGGCTTGAAGAAGGTGCAGATTGCTTGGGTGCCACTTCCTGACCTCGATTTTCATTACTGCTCATGCTCCAGCTCTTATCCTGCTCTAGCATTCCTCACTTACCGTTTCACTTCCTAGTCTTTGCTTTAGCATCTAGGTATGCTTCTGGAACTGGTGTTTACCTGGCAAACCAGCTTGTAACCCTTCTCACAGGGTTACAAGGGATGCCTTCTCACAGTGCCCCAGCAGCGAGGAGGCTGGTGGGACACAGCCAGAACAGCTGACCCCAGCTGACCACTGGGATATTTCAGGTCATATCATGTAATGCTTAGCATTTAAAAACAGGCTGCAAGTTTGTCAGGGCTGCTGCTGCTTGGGAACTGTCTGGGTATCAGCTGGCTCATGATGGGCAATTAGAATATTTCGCATTGCTAAATAAAAGTTATCCTGATTTTTCCTGAAGTTCCATTTAGAGGCGTGAAAATTTGCAGTCATATTCCTGTAGTAAATAGAATAAGAGACTGCTTTATAAAGAAAAAAGTCTAAGTTTTCTTCATTTTGTTTTATTACTTACTTATTGGCTTTGGAAAATTATATTGGAAAAAAGTGAAGTCAAATTTGCAAAATAGAACTTTATAATATAAAAAATTAAGATATCTAAAGTTCCTTTTCTTTGGGAAATTTTTTTCACTGACATCAGGTTAAAAAAGAAATCATTTTCATTTTGGTACAACCACAATTAACTTTAACAGTTAGCTAAACAGCACTTAGAATTCTCCAGAGCAGTAACTACTTTTCTGTTCCCACAATGTCATGCATTCTACAGAGCAATAATGACTCTACTGCTCCCACAATGTCATTAATTGATCATTAACATAGTTTATGTTGCCAAGCAATACTAAAGTTTCTGCACTGTATTTGACCAAATAGCACTCAGATTACTTAACACACAATGATCAACAGCATTTTCACACAGAACAGTGTCATGAATAAAATTTAACCACCTGGGAGGGGGTGAGGAGGGTGGATTGGAGACCTCAACATGCAGCCCAGGCTTCAAGGGCAAGGGATAGAACACTGCAAGTTTGTGCAGCATGAGACAAAAACAAATGATTGTTCAGGCAAACATGGGAGATAAAAAACAAATAGCCATAGTTGCATTCTGTAGGTGTGCATATGCCTTGAAAGAATTTATGGCCTTTGAATCAGAATTCTGTATCAGAATTTGTTCTATAGTAAATTTGATAAAAGAATAATCTCATAATTGAACTGTGATTGTTTTAGTAGGTAATTGAGTGTTTGAACAAGACTGGAAGTATGTTAAAAGTAGAGCGGGTTTTTCCAGATAATTGATATGGGAGAAACTGGATAGTTTTCATATTTTCTGTATTTCAGAGGAGAAAATACCTACAGCTCTAAAGAATTAACTCTAAGCTGCCTGGTTTTTTGTTTGTAAGATGGATGCAATACATACCTGACTCTCAAAGAATTCCTAAGTCTCAATATGTTTTTGCATGCTATTGATATGAGCAAAATATTATCTGTTCACGCAACTACACAACTCAATAATGTAGTTATTTTTTATTCCCAAAAATGTGATTAACTTCTCCCATTTTAGGTGGCCTACACCTAAGAGGCCACCAGCATCAGCACCTTTGTGAGATTTTTGATTTCTATCAAAAGAATTCTGTGGCATCTTTCATCCAGACTAGTCTGGATGTGGTTTCCAGTGTTATTATGTTTTACAAACATGTCACTTTACCACATATTGAGGCAACAAGCTAGTTTAGCGCAGATCAAACACTGCAGAACAACTTATCACAACCTACTCCTAGACCTAGCTGTCTATGACTATTATGACCATTAGAAGTTGAAAATTGCATTAGTTTCACACAAATTCTATTAAGAACATTGCTAATCTTTGAAGTTGTAATTTTTCACTTCCTTTAAGTCCTCCATGGGTTAAAATTGACATATATATATATATATATATATATATACACATACATATATATATACATACATATATATATGTAGCTCCACTGCAAACAGTTTATCATGGATGAGATTTCACATGGAATTAAGCTATATGGTCTCAGAAACAATTTTGTTGCTTTCCTTAAGCCCTTAACTTACATCTCTTTAAAGAAACCAAACACATGGACTCTGTACTGTGACATGTATTTGAAGATGATACTTCTTGATTTCTTTTTTACTGCAGTGTCTGAATTGTAGGATAAGCATGGGCCATCCCTATGCTACAGTAAACATACTTTCAGCGCTCAAATGTAAGAGGCAATGAGTAAGATCTTGTACTCAGAGGTTAAGGACAAAAACACCTTCATAACAATAACATCTTGAGCTCTTATGGAATTCTCAGCTTTTAAATGAGCCTCAGGCTTTTTTAGGAAAATGTGTTTGAATAAAGGATGGCTTTCAAGTGCACTCTTGGAATTGTTCGTCAGGTAATTCTAGGTAACATTTCAGGATATTACTACAGACAAAACAAGCAGATATCAAACTGGCACTATGTTGAAGACACACGTTGCCCTGACTTAGCAGATACAAAGTTAATAAATTAGGTACCCAGTGAAGTGAACACTGCTAATACATTTTTCATCGCTGATCTGTAACACTTTCTCAACTAAATATATGTTATGCATTTACATAGTCTCACAAAGATTACTATAAGAACTGTGACATAAACACACATAAAATGTGCTATTAAGTATATGCTTCCTGTGTTCTACTGACCTGCCAGCAAACTAGACCCTACTGTGCTGGTTCCAACAACAAAGCTGACAGGTTATGTGCCTTTACAACTAGCAACAAAATAGGAGACAAAGCCATATTGACTTTCAGAGAACTGTCTGCTACCCAAAAGTACATTTTATGTACTACATACTGAAAAGAAAAAAATGGATGCAGGGGGTTAAAGTTACTGTTCTATGTAAAATTCCACTCCAGAATCACAGTCACTAATGACAATTTCCTCCAGAATAAATTATCTCCCTCCTGAAGCTGTCATATCCCAGACCAAGACTTATTAACTACTTCTTTGCTTCCCTGAGCTTACAACTTCAGTCATTTTGTTGCCAATGAAAAATCTACTTTCAATTATGTCTTTATGAGCTTTTGTTCAGGATTAGCATCTCTGATATAGAGGTTGCACTGAATCTAACCTTTCTGCAGCTACTGCCTAGTTTTTTTTAATCATTTTACCCTACCTTCTGCTCTTCCTCTCTATGCACTCTCCTCCCTTCTTTCATTCTCTTTTCCTCCCCTTCTTTTCTAAGGCAAATACATGTGATGCATTTATTTGTGCTCTACAATTCTTCTTGTCAATCCAGATCACAGCAGTAATACCATCCTGTAGCTACTTATAATTTTGGGAGGTTTTCTGAGACACATTTTGGAATATGTTTTGAATCACTCTCCTGTGTAACCTGCATAAGCCTGTAGAACCAAATCTCTTCTCTCAAAACTGGTGAGAGTGGTTTCAAGTCTCTACAGATCTCCTAAGAAAGGAACAATATTCCTTTCTAAGACACTTCCTACCTTCAATCTCTCATCATGCTATTTTTTCCCCAAACTCTTGCCTTCCCTTACATCCTTTCCTTTACTTTTGGCAACTCATTTGCAGGATGATTCATCTTCGTCATCCTGATTCAAACTTCCATGGGACTTGAAGAAGCCTCTACTTTTAGCATCTTCTCATGATTCTATTGAACAAACACTGGTATGATGCTACTCTTCAAGGTGTAGTGACCACCTACGTGACTTCAAACTACCTCTTAAGACCCTCACTGTTTCTGTCTCTAAGGCACGTGCCTGTCATTCGTCAGTCCAAGCTAAAGAAGAGCAAGTTTGAGAGGTGAAAGAGTACACACACTAATCACCCCAAAGCAGGAATTTAAGTTAACTGCACTGAATAAGGTTTTGGATTAACTTGGCTCTCTGGACAAAGTCAACAAAACATCATTTACAATACTGCAGCAAAGTTTAGTCATTACACTTTTAATTTCAATTTAGTATGTCCCCTTCCTCCTTTCTTCTCCTAATCCATGTTGTAAGATAAACTACTTATGCTTGTATTCTTCACACCTGTGTGTGTTGATTCTTAATACCTTCTTGGTTAGACCTTCTTGTGATATTCTCTGCATATTCAGCAAAAGGCTGCCAGCTTCTTTCTTACATACCATTGTGCACAGCAGCCTCTCTTACACACTGCTTGCTTTTTCCAAACTTGTATAATTGAGCCCAGGAATATAAACTCAGCTGCATCCATTACAGAGGAACTGTACTTGTACATGTAACATCAGCAAGTGAAGTACAATGCTAAGGAGATGCAGTATATATTCTGAAATGTGACACATCACCATCTCCATCTACTGCCTCTCATTCTCCTTAAGACTACACAGCAAATGAATCATGGATTTTTCCAGAAAGTAAACTTCAAATGTACAGTCTCCTGGGGGGTTCTGTACTTTAAACATTTAAATAAAACTTGCTCAAATCACAATAATGACTTCATAGAATAATATACAAAATATAATATACAAAAATATTATAGGTCAGCATATCCAAGACTGAAGATATAATCTCAGCCTAAACAGAACTATTAGCATAGAGGTTAAAAGATTTCAGTACTATGCATGAGAAGAAACTTGCTCAATCCTTCGGATTTCTGTAATCATTCTGCAGCTATGCTTTTTTCCCCACCATTTTGCTCCCTGCCCCCAACCCTTTTCAAAATCTCAGATTAAAGTTTTTTCATCTCCTCCTTCATTGGCACAATAATGTGAATGAATTTTGCACAGGTTTTGGTGATAGCAATAAGAGCCTTCTTTAACGAACTTCATTGTTCTGGTTATCTAGTGTTGTAACAGTTGTATTTTTATTTAAATACCTTAATGGGGAAGTTCCAACAAAGCATAAGAACATGTATAATTTCATAGAAAAGGTATAAATACAGACACTACTATTGTCCAACTAAGGGTCTAAACCTCTGCAGCACACAACATGATTTTAGCAGTCCTTAGTGAGTTTTAATGATGTTTGCTGATGCACTACAATTCACCTTGCTTGACTTATGTACAGCTTGTCCAGGGACAAGGAAACCCTATCTAGTGGACTACAGCAATTTCCTAGCTGAAGTGGGAAACCCTTAAGAAAGACTCACATGCGTGTGTAGCTGAACTGCACGGGTACACTTGCTTTTCTTCATTACCTTAGTCGTTTTAACATACTGACACTCAGGAATCTGAGAACACCTAAGCATGTCTCTATTGCTATACAGAGTATTAGCCAAAAGTAATCTCCTATTCAGGGTTTCACCTGCACTACTTTAAATCAATCACTTTAATAATTATACTAAACTTTCATAATGCTACATTTATATTACTGTTTTTTCATAAAAATGTGGAGACATTAATATTGATCAAGTAGTTGCAATATTACAGCTACCTGAAGGTCTTATGTTTTAGATATTTTATCCCACTCCTATTGAACTGAAGCTTATAAAAATGTCAATCAAAATTTGTTGAAGAATTAGGGCTTTAGAGCAGTTCAGTGTCTTCACAATAATGAATTGGGGAAGAAAAGAAGAAAAAAGAAACAAGACATTACTGACAACTACATGTTTCACCAGCTTTTCTCAGACATGCATTTCTCTGTTCATGCTGATTAGAAGGCTTTAAAGTTAAAAAAAACCAAACCCGTTTTAAACAAATGCGAAAGATTAGTCATTGTTTACACAGTATTTATGCACTGTACCAGTAGATCAGCACAATGTGTTACTATTTAACTACATAGATAATTATTTTAGAGCTGAGTGGGTGTTCAAGTACATTTATCTTCTAAGGACTACTTCTGAAGGCTTTGCCACATATGCTCTGGGAGTAGCTGAAAGCACTGAAAGACTCAGCATTAACAAACAGATGTGCTGCTTATAAGCAAATTATTCAGAATCACTTCAAGTGTCTTCAGTAATAACATATTTTAATAATATTGAATATAAACACATTTACTAATGAAAAAGTTGGAAGCTAAGGATACATGGATTAGGCAATGGTTACACTTATCCATATTTCAATTCTTATTGTAAAAGGATAAATGGACAACTGATAAGTTAAAAAAAAAAAGTTATTATTTCTGTTTGGATTCTTTCCCTTTAATAAAGAAATATCTTTAAATCTATACTGATAACACTCAGTTATAAGTGTTATGTCACCTAACTTAAAAATAGTCCTTGTTTAAAAATGTTTAATACAAACATGTCGCTTACATGCATTGTGAGAACATTATTGCAATATGCAAAAATATAACGATTACTTGCTAAAATTTACAAAATTGGTCCATGAAGGAACAACGAAACTAGTCTTAGAAGTGCAGATGATTGGAATTTTTCCAGTTCCCTCAAGAAGAAGCAGTAGTTACTCTAATCTCTCAGCATACGTTACACACATCTGCATAAACACATCCATCAACCAAAACTACAATCACCTGTAGCACAGACAATTCTCAGTTAACACCTTTCTACTCCACCAATAAATCATTTTAATTCCCTTCTAAGGGATTTAAACATAGCCAGGACAGAAACAAATTAATGACTCTAAAAACCTCCAGGCACTCACCAAAAGACTGAATGCAGGTTTCAAGAAGGTCTTCCAAAGTGGCCCCTTTGGCTAGGTGCCCCAACGGCACCATCATGACCTGAGTGTGATTTGAGAGGCTGGGACAGTGCTGCTGCAGCTCCAGCGCTGACTCAGGGGCACTGCTGCATGCTTGGGCAGGTTGCCTAGAAGAAAGCACAATAGTGAGGTAAATACAAGACAGAGTGGCAGATTTTACACTGCATGGGAAAGGAGAGATGTAAAGGACAATTAACTCCTTCTGGTTAGGGTGCTGAAAGACATAACCCTCCCACTTAATGTGTACACCAAAGGGACTGCTCAATAAGTGACTTCTTTTTTGCTAAATGTCAGTTGCAGAGCACATGGTTATAGAGCTCTCTGAATGATCTGTCAGGATTATCAGAAGTCTTGTCTCTTTGTTGGAGAGTACGCAATAACCTACTGCCAGATGTTTGTATGCCCACCAAATGTAAAGGAGAAATAAATAAATGAATATTATGCATATTGGAAAACACCAGACTAGCTTTATTAATTTAATTTGAAAAGTCACTGTTAAGTAAACAAAATATAAGCAAAACTTAAGAGTGGAGTATTTCACAATCGAAACAAATATATTAATTTGCATCTATTCTATACTATTATTTCCCATTGTTTTTAAATAGTATACATGAACAAATAAATTTAATAACAATTGTAAATGAAACCAAAATAAAGCACATATCTAATTTTAGGCTTGTGTTTTGACCATATAATATCTCTACTTCAAAAATGTGTATATTTATGGATAATATTAAAGGCTATTTGTTGCTTTCATACAAGTTCATATTTCTGTATAAAATAGTAAATTGGAACAATATTGTATTGACGAAAAGTGATGAAATAGATTCACCTGCAAAATATCAGGAATCACTCCAAAATCTGACTTGAGAGTATAACCATACAGTTCACAAAAGAACTCCAGCATCTTTAAGCTGCTATCTTAAGTTTTCATGCAACTTTTCTTGCAAGACTCTTTTAACCAGCTGACAGTCCCAGGAAGAAAAGGCATAGAAATTTCTCCAGTGTGCATATTCAATAGAGATAGTATAAGTAAATTCACAGACATTGCCGAATAGGCACTCTTGCATGGAGTTAAAAATATGCATGCCTTATGAAGACATGCATATGGACCCTTCCTCATCCCCGTGAAAGTCCAGTCTTATCCTTACCTTTTCATCTCATTTGAATGCTGGGAAAGCCACGACACTGACCACGGTGTCATTTACAACCCAACACTGATCCCAGGCCTCCACAGTTTCAAATTCAGGAAAATACACGCCTGACCCTTCAGAGGCAGTAACCATCACTGAGCTCCTCCGTAGTTAGGCTGACAGTAGCTGACATGCAAATGCTCTCTTCCCTTCCCCCTTTTTCTCAATTTCCCTCTTAGCTTTGTGATCTGACTTCCTGTTCTCATATAAAAAGAACAAGGGCCTGATCTGCTTTCAGCGTTTTCTTTTTACAAGCTTAAGCCCCTTTCCTAGCTTTATTCCAGCGCCTCTTCAACACAGGGCAGAGGATCCCAGCAAGCAGAAACAAAGCAGGAGTTAAGGCAGAAGATATTTCAGGCTTTGGCGGGAGAAAACCTGAAGTTTCCACACCTGAAAAAGTTTACAGTAATACTGTGGCCGACTTGCCCACGCTGGACAGGCAAAGCTCAGCCGGCGGCACCTCTGGTTATTCCTTAGAGCAGCTCCTCTCGCAGCAGTCACCCGACACGACAAACAGATGACAGCGGCACTGAGGGGCAGCGGGGGTGCCCGCCCTGCCTTTCCACTGTACGCCCTTGGCGGTGGGGAGGATATCACAAATAAGTGACAGTCCTCTGGGGACTGACCCCGGAGCAGGTGTCGCCTCCCCGGCGGGGCGGTGACAGCGGCGCTCCCGGAGCCTCTCCCGGCGGCTCCGACCGTGCGGCAGGAGCCGAGCCCGGGCGGGCACCGCGCCTCCTCCCGCTCCGCTGTAACGTGAGGCTGCTCCAGCCCGCTGACCCTCCTGCCAGGCGAGAACTGCCATCCCCAAGGGACAAACGAAATCCTACCCCGCGCACCCCTCCCGCTCTCCTCCCCTCTCCCTGTCCCGCTCGGGAGGCCCGGCAGTACCGCCGTGCCCCACGGAATCCCCGCGGGCACCGCTCGCTCTCAGGCTCGGCGGCGACACCGACCCCGGCACCCCCGCCGTGGGCAGAAAGCAGCACGGCAAACTCACTGGTTTTCTCTCCTCTTGCCCAAGGTCCCCATGGCGCTTCCAGCCGCAGCTCCGCCGCCGGCCGGCCGTGCCAGCAGCAGCAGCAGCAGCAGCAGCAGCAGGGCCGGGAGCGGGGCTGCGCGGGGCGGAGGAGGCCGGGCGGAGCGGCGCGGCCCCGCGCATCGCCTCCTCGCTCCCGCTCCCGTCTCGCCTCAGGACGAGGCTGAAACCGACTCAAGTAGGGCAGCGACGGCGGCGGCGATCTTATCGGCAGGAGGAAGTACTGAGCTGGGGCTCCTCTTCTCTGAAGCCGCCGGCTTTACCAGGTACCCACACGCGCTCCCGGCTCTCGCCGCCCGGCTCTGAAGCCGCCTCAACTTTTTTTCAGGGCACCACCTCGGCTCGGTAGGGCAGGGCAAGGCAGGGCAGGACCTGCCCTCCCCTCCTCTGCCCTCCCCTCCCCTCCTCCCTGAGCAAGCTGTTTCCGAGCCGCCGGGGCTCGCTCACGCGTGGCTGAGCCGCGCCCGCGGAGCTCGCCCGGCCGGGGCCAGGGATGGGGGCGAGCGGCTGGAGCGGGGGGCGAGCGGCCAGCAGGGCCCCCCGCATCCAGCCCCAGAGGGTGGGCGGCGGGCCTGGCCGGGGTCCCGCTCACGGCGACGTGCCCGGGTCGTGCCTCTGTGCCATGCTGAGCTGGAGGCACAAAACTGAGGTGCCCGCCTTGATGATTGCCATCTTAAAGGTTTATCTGGCACCTTACGCTGTCCCTCCAGTTTAACTGCACAGCAAGGAAAGGGGACCCAGTGCTTTTCATGGTTCTTGTATCACGATTAGGAGTTTCTGAGAGCTCTTCTAACTCAACGTTGTCAGAGAAGAAATAGACAGGGAAGAAATCTGAAAGGGCAAAGTCACCCTGTATCTTCTAACATAAATTTACACAACTAGTTGGGGTTTTTTTGAGAAATACACTCAACAGAGCAGTACAAAATACAGGATCCTGGAGATGCCGCATTATCAAGATCTTGTTTTAGAGCACATTTTATGTTTTTAAACATTACTTAGTCGTCATATTGCCAACGTGCCTCACACCAAGATCCAGACAGAATTCATAAACTAATTCTTTAATTTTAAGACTAACTGACAAGGTTCAAACATTCAAAATAATCTGCCAGCAATCAGGGCACGTTTCTTTTCAGGTTTCCAAAATGATCGATTTTTCTCCCTGGCTTTTCTCAGAGGCAGTGATAAATACCATTATCCAACAGAGACTGGGGCAACCTGACTTTTGCTTTGCTGAAGAATTCCAGGTAAAAGGAAAAACCCTACATATTCCTGGCAATCACATTCAGCAGATGACATTCTTTTTAGTAAGTTGTAAGCTCATTCCTAGCATAGAGCTAGTGGTTTAAGAAACACAATTAATATATATCCAAGGTCACATGTCATGTGCTCTGTGGCAGTTGTGTTGTTAAGCCAATCTCCTGGCTGAATCGTACTTCAGAGAAGTACAGCCCAGCCATCTTTTCTTTTTCTTTAGCACATTTTCCTTGGGAAGTTCACATGCATGCATACACACACAAAGAGATGTAAGTTTGACAGAAAGAATACTTTCTGGCTTTGTGGCCTGGAGGTAATCCATAAGTAAATTTTACAGTACAGAATCTCATACAAACATTCAGTTTTAATTTATATGCCCAGACAGCAGTCTGACATACTGATTCTTGAATGTGACATTCTTCAGATGAAATGGTCTCCTAGTGTAAAGGAGTTTCATGCTTGGTTTGTGTTCTCAGAGGATCAGAGATATGCTCTATTGAAAAGCAAAATATTTCTTCTATTCTCAGAGCTCCAATCAGTAGTTAATTGCTTTAAAGTATAACTTATGATACAAAGATACCACACTATAAGAGTTGCAAGATGCTAATGTCTAGGATGGGCCATATTGCTCCCAAGGGAACATAACCAGCTAGGTATTTTTGTACTCATATGCTCAGATTCCTGGAAGATTTTGCAGCAATAGCAACTTATAAATTGGATTTTACCATCAGAACCAAGTGAAAGAACCATCTTACTGCCACAGCTCAAGCTGGATCCTTGGAGTTCAGTTGTTCTTCAAGATACGCCTTTTTACCTCCAAATTACTGCAAGTCCACAAGCATAACTTGGCCTTGAATCAGAGTAAAAGTAATCTTCTGGAAGCTGTGCTTTCAGATCTATTTTAAGCTTATTCAGTTTGCTATTTTTCCTGGGTCTGCACCTGCTCTTTACAGTGGGCCAGCTAATGGAGCAGGTACTACCATACGTGGGGCTGAACACAAAAACTAATCCAGGCAAGAAAATAAACTCAGACAACCTAAATAAAAATTATACATGTTCTGCCATACAGTACTAATAATTTAATTCATTTCACCACCCACTCATATTAGCGCGAAGCCTCCATCTCCTTTCCAGCAGTGCTGCTTCCCCGCTTGCTGGTACCCAGCCTGTATTGGTGCAAGGGTCTCTTCCTTCCTCGGTGCAGGACTGTACATTTGTCCTTGGTCAGTCCATCCCTCCTCCAGCATGTCTACATCTCTCTGGATGGCAGCCCTGGCCTCATGCGTACTGAATCATCATCCCAATTCTTGATGCTGCCTGCATCAGCTTGAGGAGAGAGCACTGCACCAGCTCCCCCAGCACTGCTCACTGCTGGTCTCCAGTTACAGTAAAACACCTACTGCCTGAGCCTGGCCATTCAAAAAGCTTTGTACTAGGTGTGTATCTAGCTGCCCATCCATCCAGACTTCCCAAATTGAATGCAGTAGCCTTATACGAAATCATGTTGGAAGCTAAAATTTACCAGACTTACAAAACAGCAGCATCTGGAAATCTGTGTACTTTTTCCTATATGATACTTCCCGCCTCAATAAAAGACATTATCTATACCTAAAAATCTTGTCTTGACTGTGTCATTAAGCCATTGCAGTTGACAGTGTAACCATATAGAGAGGCCTCTTGAAGACTCAAAAAACATGAACTTCAAAATTCAGGTCTCATGTGTATGGGTGTTGATATTGCCTTCAACTATGAAATAAGGTATCATTTCTTTCATAGCACCTCTGCTTCAATTTAAATCATAGAATGCATATGTAGTAGGGGCAAATAAAGAGCCATACTCTTTATGGTGGGAATTGCCATTTTCAGCTGCTTTGATTCCAGAGGTTAGATGGCTTGTAGTCACTAGGGAATGAGGATTGGAGAAATAAAATTATTGTTTGATGACTGAGATAAGTGTAAGCTACTTGTGCATCTTCTATAGAGCTCCTTGCCCATTAAGCAATGATGCCGAAAAGAGCTCTCTACACATTTGTGTTGCTATATTTTATATATTAGTAAAGGCCTGTATGCACAAACCAGCCTTTGAACTAAGTCGTGATATTAAGGGCTAAAGTCCTTGAAACCTTCATGCAGAAGAGAGAGTAAGGCAAAACAATATCCCTGTGTGTAAGAGAAAAAATGTAAACTGTGTGTGTTAGCCAATAGTAGCTTGTTCTGCCTGCAAACCCTGTAGAACCCTATAAAAGTGTGCTGATAATAGAAATAAACTGGCATTCACAATTACTTCTGTGAAGACTGGTGAACAGCTCGGGGGTCTTCTCAATATTTGGCGCACCGACCAGAGACACCCTGCGGGCAGAAGGACTCTGGAGTCATCGGAGTGGATCTGGGCTCTACGTCGAGGGCTTGGATCGGCACCAAATAGGCAGCCTGAGCGCGGTGAGACGCGGAGCGGTTAGACGTGGAAGTAGGGCTGCTGGGGGGGGGCCCAGAAGGCAAGGGCGTGTGTAGAAGGGTCGCAACCTTCCCTCTTGCGGGTGCTGTCGTCATGGATGTGGAATTTGCGGCAGTAAATAAACTGCTTCTCAGCATCCTCGTTAAACGAGGCGAAGCAGCCCAGGAAAGGGACCTGGATATGCTCATTATATGGGCTAATTGTCGTGAGCATTTGCAGTGCTCACTGCTTCTTGCGGGGCAAGAACGGACTGATATATCGGCTCTGATATGGGAAACGGCAATTACGGAAAAGAGCAAGGACACTGTGTTTCTCGGTCGAACTTGGCAGATTGTAATTAATACCTTAAAAAACAGAAAAGTGAGATATGCTGAGGATGTGAGCCCTGTAATTCTACCTGCGTCACAGTGGCAGATGCCTTTACCTCCCACTGCTGGGCAAGCTCTCCTATCTATATTGCCCATGGAGAGAGGGAGGGAGAGTTAGGGAGAAAAAAATAATGAGAAAAAAGTTCCACAGGGAACGCTGAAACAACGAACAGAATCTGTTCAGTTATGGCAGGATGTGATACATCCAGAACTATTTGCTTCATTTTTGGAGTCATTTTTAACATTGCTATCTTATTTAAGTTCCATCTTTACCACCCTGGAAGAAAAGAAGCCAAATTTAAATTGTTTTCCACCCGAACCAGGAAGATATGAGGGAGCGAGGTGAGCGCAGGGAACAAAGGCACCCTGGGGGTAGAAGCAGCGCAAGAAAAGTTCCAAGGCCTCTGATCGCCGTTGTTAGCACCTGGCCGTGAGAGACTTTTCGTGTAAAATCGCCTGCTTTTGCATAATCATGCCCTTTTTTCCTCTATCAGCAAACAACAAGAGAGATTGAGAGAAAAAACTGCATTTGTTAAAGTTAACTTTGTGAGGCTTTTTTTTCTTTCTCTCCGTTTTTCCTCGCTGCGAGAGTATGTGGAGAATGTGAAGAAAGATAAGAGCAGAGCTGCAGCAGCAGCAGAGCGGGCAGTCCACCCCCCCGCTCCCTCTCTCGAGGGGGGCACTGGGATGGTGCCTGGTTTGTTGCCGGTCGTGATTTATTGGGTTTTTGGAATGTTTTTATATACCATTGTAGAGTTAATTTTGTGTTTTAAGTAATTATGAGTTTATGCAATTGCAGTTTTTAGAGTTTTACTAGAGAAATTATTGTGGTTCTTTGAAAGTTAAGAAAAGAAAAGAAAAAAAAAAAGTGTTTAAGGTGAATACTAACAGAAGTTGCTTTGCAATAATTGGTTTTAGAACTCAAGGTTAAAATATGGTGTGATTTACAGCTTCTAGGAAAACCTTCTTCCAATTAGTGTTATCTACAGAAGAGATTTGTGGTTTACAAAATAATTAGTCAAGAGAATTTTACTGTATAAAACAAAGTTAAGTTAAAGCATATATTATCCATTTGCTCGTTTTTTCCACAATTTTAATAAGGAATTCATGTTATTGTTATATTGTGTTTAAAAGGTATATATTAAGCTTTTAGCTGCTTTTTTGTAGTAACAGAATAAGATTAAGTTATGTTTTCATTTAATATAGATTAAGTGCTAATAGAATTAAGAATAGTCAAGTTTTATAATGTTTAGGCTTGAATGTTTTTAAGTTAAGTTTTCTAACTTAGATATTCTTTTAAGGTTAAGTTTGTTATTTCCTTTTGTCATATATAATTATTGTGGAGTTTAGAACAGTTTGCTATGCTGTAAGCATCTCATAGCTGCTACTATTGAGAACCTTGTTTTAGAAATGAGTTAAGAGGCATCTTTCCAGTTTAAAGCCTAAGGCCCTGGCCAAGCCTTGACTTTACCTGGATGGAATGTTTGCCAACAGATCCAGATATTTTCTGTCCCAAATCAGTAATTGAGTCACTTTTTGACTCAGCAATTTGACCCTATTAATATGACAGCTGGATCAGTTTTGAAGTGGGCTTGGAGAGTCATTTTCCGGAGGTGATGATCCAATCCTTCACTGATTTTTGTTTCTGTTTGTTTGCTAACTATGGGATGCTGGTGCAGTGTTTTAGTAATTAATAGCAGTTTTATATTATATATGTTATTAATAATGTTTAAGATTTAATTGATTTTTAACTAGTATAAATTCTTATTAATTGTGTATATGGTTTTGTGTTAATGTTGAACAGAAATACATCTCATTTTTATTTTTTTTAAGAAAAAACGGGGGAAAATGGATGCCCCACAAGCATTTAATTAGTGTAATTTATTAACTTCAAGGAGAGAAGTGTCTGTGTTTTGTTGGCAGGTTCAAAAAGGTCACCTGTCCATCTGACCAGACTGTCTGTCTCTGAACACATGAGATCCAGTGAACAGAGATGTCATCACACAGCCTTGGTACTCCAGACATGGATCAGAAGTGGACCTGTCAGGACACAGTTGTGTCTGAACACTATATAGACAGTTGCCAACAGAGATTTTATGTTGTTATTATGATGTTGTGTCTCTACCAATTTTTCAGGTATCCTTTGTTTTAAGATTTAGAAGGATCTGAAGAACAACTTGAACATCAAAGCCCTCAGTCACCGATCAACTGCCAGCTGACATCACGAGAGCAGTGAATGTTCCAGGACTGAATCGTGCTGGAGAAATTCTGTAGAAGATCTAAGAAGTGTAGAGACTCCATTTAATTGTATATAAGGCAAATTGTAGTTGTGTGTTTACCCTTTTAGCAAATTGCTTTCACGCTTAGACTACATATATACCAGAGCACCTGTGTTAAAAGTAGTTAGACAATAGTTTAAGTGTTTAGCTTGTGTAGTAATTGTTATGTTAGTATAAAGTATAAGCATTCCCTCTTCAAGAGGTAGTGTAAGCATCTTTGAAAGTTCATTTAACGATTGAAGTTCTAGCTGTGAGTTTGCAAATATGGTGTCATTTACATGGTAAAATGCTTATGGTAATTGTGTTGTGTATAGTCATGACCAACTGTCTGCTAACTAACATCCAAAAGTGACAGAACATATGGGTCACTCTGGCACATTGAACTGGCCAAAGGTCAATGTGTTTGAGCCTAGCCACCCCTAGAGATCCTTTCGCACCTGTCTCCCAGGAGTCCCTGAATGGGATCCTCAAGCATTTAAAAGTTTAATTAGTAATGAGACTTGACTGAATCGATTGGCAATGTTGCAAGAGTGCAGTCACACTGCTGGCTTCACATTAAGACAACTTGAAGCCTGTTAGCAAGCAAAAATTACCAAAGTTCTTAATGTTACAACCCTCAGAAGAATTGGATTTGTTATGTTCCACCAATACCTCGGGTGGATGGATAATGTTTGAACCCCCGACAAAAAGTCATTCTAACAAAGTAATACAGCACTGGGTTGCAGTCAACCCTATAGCTGATCTCGTTACTACCATTGAAAGTAAAGCCTTTATTCGTGGTGCAATCTCACAGGACAATTACCAAAGCGATTACCTAGTTCCATATTCCTAATCTGTGGAGATAGAGCATGGAATTAGATTCCTGCTAATCCACATGGAAGACCCTGTTATCTTGGGAAACTCACTTTGTTCCACCCAAGCTTACATCAATTGTTGAATGTAGCTAGCAAAATGAAGAACATCAAACAGTCAAGGCAAAGCCTGAATGAATTAAAGTTTAGCCACCCTAAAAAGGCTCGCTTGATGGACTAGGAAAGAATTAAACTTAACATCCACAATGTTAAGTGAGCTTTCAGCCGATGTGAGTAGTGTGTATCATGCAGTACTATGAAATCAAGTTGCAATTGACCTTTTGCTCTTAGCACAAGGACATGGTTGTAGAGAGTTTGAAGGCATGTGCTGCTTGGATCTTACTGATCATTCAGCTTCCATCCATGAGCAACTACAACAGCTACAGGATGGGTTACATGCCCTGAAAGAAGATAGTGACCCCACTGGAAGTTGGTTTGCCAGCTGAGGCATCACTGGATGGTTGAGGTCTCTTATGCTAGAAGGGGGACGGACTTTACTTATAATGTTAATTGGGATGACAGTCTAAGTTGTATGTTATCTTATCCAAAGCCTGGTTTGTGCAAAAGAGAAAGGGGGATTTGTTGCTATATTTTATATATTAGTAAAGGCCTGTATGCACAAACCAGCCTTTGAACTAAGTCGTGATATTAAGGGCTAAAGTCCTTGAAACCTTCATGCAGAAGAGAGAGTAAGGCAAAACAATATCCCTGTGTGTAAGAGAAAAAATGTAAACTGTGTGTGTTAGCCAATAGTAGCTTGTTCTGCCTGCAAACCCTGTAGAACCCTATAAAAGTGTGCTGATAATAGAAATAAACTGGCATTCACAATTACTTCTGTGAAGACTGGTGAACAGCTCGGGGGTCTTCTCAATACATTTGTTCGCTGTATTCCTTAGGTGCTGTCTGGTCATTCTTTTACCTGCAGAAATTGCAGAACTCTGAGCATTCAGTAGTGGAAATTAAATAAAAACCATCTTCTTCTGTCATGCAAAGCACTAAGTAATGCTAATTAGTTTCTTGCAAAAAAAAAAAGTCCTCATAGTCCCATTTTGAATACTACAACTTCTGTGGCCCTTCCTTTGTGTGTCTGCTCCCCCCTTTTAAACAGGAAAAAAAAACTCTCACTGTCCTTCACAACAATGAGCAATAAAGTCTTTTTTTTATACGCAGTTGGTTTGGTAAATATTTATCCAATTGCTTAGTAATATACTCTGAAAAGAATTGTATATGTGATTGTGAAAGTGTTCATATATTCCAGGGATGCACATGAGTGCATGGTTTTGCAACCCAAATTAGTGGTTTTCTCATTCAGTCCAGGAAATTTGAGACTGATAGATGAATAAATGCATCAGGCAGTGCATATAGAACTCCAGTTTCATCAGTACTCTGATTTGGACTCTGGGCAGAGACAAATCCCCCCCAGACAGCCAAATTTCTCTTCCCTTTTTCTTCTGTTCAGATAAATCTTATAATATGATGTTAGCCAGCGCAGTAAAATTTAGATATTTCTGGTTTTTAATAACTTAAATATTCCTTCTGTATGCAGTCTGGGCTCCCTCACAGATTCATCAGGGTAAGTAAAGGTAAAGGTCATCAGGGAGTCTAAAATTTACTTTAAGATCTATGCCTAAGTTTATCACTAGGGATATGTACAGATAATTTGCAAGCCAATGACTGACAGCAGTCTTGCACTATCAACTATGTATAACTGAAACTTAGATTTTGTTGTTGCTTTTAATCAAGAAAATTTTAAACAACAGTGGACTAAAATTAATTCTTCTAGTAAAATTTAGAAAAACAATGAACATATATCTTGATAACAAAATCATTAAGAGGTCAGGTGAGTTAGGAGATGTTACTAACTGGTGGCATACTTCTGAGTAGATTCACTGATTTGTGTGGCTTTTAGGCTCAGTTCCCCAGCCTTTCTATTGATTCAAGATTTTGATATTTTGCTATTTAGGAGAAATACTGAAATACAGTAAATAATGATCATCTGCCTATAAGGGTCATCTGTCTACCTTGCATGAATTTCAGAAGCAGCACACAGTGGAGCAATATGCAGTGAAAGATGATGATTTTGCAAACTGAAACCTGTATTCTGTATCAATAAAATCACATTTAATTCTGGCATCAGAGAAAGACAAACTTTTTATTTACTATAACTGAGTCCAACAGCATTGTTATCATAACTTTTATCTCCCTCCAGTAGTCTACAGCAAAGTAGCTTTCTTTCCTTTATGATCTGTCAGAATAAACATATTTGGGAAGTTTTGATTTGGTTGCTTACCTGTACATAAAATTTACCTACTGATTTTGATAAGAATAGCACAAAACACTTTATTAAAACACGTGTATACAAAATATGGATGGATAAGGTGGAAAACAGCTGGTACCCTTGAAATAACTGTCCAGAAACTCAAGATACAGAAAGGAAAAGCATAACAATACTACAAAGAATGCTTCTTTTTGGTTTACCATCTGATTTAAGAGAACAAAATAACTACTTAAACAGGATGTAGATAACATCATCCCAAACTCCCTTTGTAAACATTTTCCAAGGAGACAGTGATTAGCTACTTCCTTTACAGGATATCTCTTGGTCAGCAGTAAGAGGCCACACATCACTCTCTAGAAATATACTAAGTGTATTGTTTAAACATTTTAAAAGTGGTTTCACAGTTAAATTGCTGTGGATATAACAGTCCCTTTGAAAGTATAACAGGATGAAAGTTGGGCTCACAGAAGTGTTGGGGTTTGTTTTTTTTTAATGTAATGTTTACTTAATTTTTTTCTGAAATTACACTTCAAATTGGAAAGAAATGTAGAGATGGTTTCCATGTACTTTGTTTCTGGCAGAGCTGCTTCAAAATTTCCAAACTGAGTGGACAAAATTTTATTTTGCTGCTGCAGTGTTCAAGGTCAGTGATAATAATTTTGCCCTTGTTATTTGCAGTGACATAGTCGGTGGCAGGGATTGTGTGAACAAGTAGGAGTGACAGCTCCTGGTGACTGTGAGGTGACAAGAAATGAGGAGTAGTCATAGGGGTTTCACAGGATGTGGGTGTGGTAAGTGGTGTTTCTCTGCCCTTTCTGATTCCATCTGCAGGGCAGGAACCTTTTCCAAGGGGAGTTCACCCTGAAACGTGAGGTTGTGCTGATTTGAACTGAGCACTGAATTGAATGCTGAAAATGTAAGTGGACATGATGTGCCACATAGACAAGCCCCATTCTTCCCTTCTGAGGGACTCTCCTGTTCCATCACTTTAAACGGAAGGTTCTCTGCTCTGCTCACCACGTTTTGCTTGCCACTCTCTCTATTTCTCTGGTATTGTCATTACGTGAGTCAAATGGAGAAGAAGGGGAGAGGATAGGGAAGGAAGAGCATCTTCCCTCAAACCCATTCCAGCAATCGAGCCCATGGTCCTGGAGGATCAGAAGGAAGCAGAACCAGGCTAAGAACATGTGGTTACAGGTAACAGTGGCTGCCAAAGGTGGCTCTCTCCTGCTGTTATTGGTACAAGAACACTGAGTTGACTGTTATTTAAAAGGAAAAATAATCTTAGTGTGGGCTGCAAATAGTAAATTTA
This sequence comes from Poecile atricapillus, assembly GCF_030490865.1. Classification (NCBI taxonomy): domain Eukaryota; kingdom Metazoa; phylum Chordata; class Aves; order Passeriformes; family Paridae; genus Poecile; species Poecile atricapillus. Next base: position 150,368,600 of record NC_081249.1, on the reverse strand, counting down.
CTAGCCATGTGTGTGCATGAAAGGAAGGTTTAAGCTCTCTAAGACTCCATTTTTTGCTCATGTGTTCTCTTGTTCTCAGTTAGTCTGTATACTTATGGCTAGACCTGGAGGCTCTTTGCTCCACCTGCCCAGGAGGAAGGGTGGTAGACTGTGTAATTTAATTGATGCTGTTTAAGTTGAAGAGAGCTGATATTTCATAATATATTTGGAGCTATTTAGAAAAAAATCCTGGGTTTTTTTCAAAGCTGTTTACAAAACTTGTTACACATCACAGTACTTTGTTGAACTCCTCTGTTGTCCCTGAAGAATATCATCAGGATAAGGCAACACATTGGTCAGGCTCTACAGGTCTCACAATTATGGTGAAAATACCTTGAAGAGGTGGAGGAGCAAAACTGTTCTCAGACACTTTACAGGAAAATACTTAAAAACACTTTTGTTGACACCATCAAACTTATAGTTACAGGAAGGGAATGTAAAACCTGCTCCTGAGTTTCCTAGATTTAATAGACACTTTGAAATAAATGCTGTTGAGAATAGGATCAGGAAAATTAATGTAATTAAGAAAAAATTAAGTCAGCAGAGAGAAAATGGATATTGGTGGTCCATTGTGACTAGATGTGAAATGAATAGAATGCAATGTCAATTACTTAGACCTAAAATTATGTAAATTTTCCTGAACTCTTCAGATCCTTTCCTTTCCCCACTTTCATACCTCCTTACCTTTTCAACTTTAAATTGCTGTGTATTGTTTCGTGTTTTAAAGGACTGCTCAGAATAGCAATATTGTAAAGTATTACTGTCACTTTTCTGGATTAGAAACCCTATCTATTGTTGGCCTCAGTTTTAATCAGGGAGAGTAGCTGTAGTGAACAAAATGAAATGGTGAATACATACCATTATCAGTGTTCAGTAGCATATAAATAATTTAATAATTTGAAGGTATTCAATCATTTGATTGAATCATATCATTTGAAGACAGCAATTCAGCAAACTCAGTGTATTCACATTTAAATGCACTCTTATTGCAAAATGCCAAACAGGAAGCTGAAAATTCATATGCTGGAAATTAATCTTGTTTAAAATACATCCTTATTTATTAAGAGCTCCTCTAGGGGCAATATTAAATAAAGCCCTAGCCCAAGTATAATTAGGTTCTAGAGCTTAGTCTCTAATTGTAGGTGTCTCTGAATATCTAACTTAGAAAACAAGGCACAGTTGTCAAGATATGACCAAAACTTTTGCTGCTAATATTTCTGCTTGTCAGTCTACAAGAGGGTTAGGCAAAGTATTCAAAGTTTTTCATAGCCTCAAGTAGAAGGTCTTTCAAAACTGTTTGCTTTTTATTTTGCTTCTTCAATCATCTGTGAAAAAGGTGACAGTACCTTTCTCTATCCCAGCTGAAACCAGGACAAACACTTCTGAAAGTTTCTTAAATCCTGTGGTATAAACAAGACCAGTGAAGTCTTATAACAACCTGAAAATAATACAGTAGTGGAAGTTAGAGTTTCTGCTTCTGTCTGAAGAGTGATTGTATGTGTGTGTTCTCTCTACCTATCTACCTGTCCTATTTTATCACTTCTTTGGAATTTTGAAAGGAAAATTTGTTAATGTTTGCTCAGGATGACTCACAGGTTAAAAAAAGTGTGCTATTTCTTTGTCAAATACAAGCACATTTTAAAATTTGTATTTAAACTTAGTGTTATCATTAAAAGTTCAGAAAACAAAGAGGAGGGAAAAACATTGTCAGTAAACTGTGTGAGTAATGAGCCAGAGTAACTGAACTAGGGTTCGTAATGCAGATTGGTTTATATTGCTTTTAAGAGCATGCCACACGTTATTATTCTCAGCATCAGTTACAGAATATTATTTAAGACCGTAGACAAAAAAAGAATTTAATTTGTAGTTCCCTAGTAGAACAATGACAATAAAGAAATTGTGCTTAGATGGACGTGTCAGCTTCTATCAATATTCAAATCACTGTTTTAAATGGTGCAAAATATTTGTGTTCAGGTTGGAAAGTCGTTTAAGTGCTTTTGTCTCAGTCTCTGGTTGTGACAATGAAAAAATAGTGCAAACTTTAAAACAGAATATATCTGTAGACCTACCATGGGAAGCATGCACATGCCATACTGACTTCCCAACATTGTTCATCACCACTAGAAGTCAGGCAGCTGTGTTGCTGTGCTAGACCATCTCATTTTCATGCAAATTTCCAAGATTGTGCTATGCTAATCATTGTGGTGATGTTCAGAGAAGCAGACATAATTTTAATATTTGACATGCTTCTATAGGAAGTCGTTCCTTTGGAGCAGAACATGCTTAGGTATACCATGAAGAGTCATTTAATTGATTATTTTCTTTTGGTTTTATGTTTTATTTGAATTGCCTGTATTTATTTAAATACAGTATGAATGACTTTGCAGCCACCTTTGCAGGCATTGTTTGTATGTCTCAACTACTTAATTTACCTTATTTTCCTGTTCCTTGGACTCTAATCTCAGTGGTTTTGGAAACATTAGGGATAAGAGGAAATTCAGGAAGTCACTCAGGCTATTTAACAAGCTTATCTCAATCATCAGCCTTTTCTTTCTCATTTTTGTGCCATTTATGTATCAATCCAAACGTGTTGTTTTGAGGTTTTTTTAAATTTTGTTTATCTGTTGTGCAAATACCTCCTTTTCCTTTTTTATTTCTTTGTATCTAATCTGCCTCTGGCTCTCACAAGACAAATTATTTTAAAAAGCAATAACTGAAAGCTCTTTACAGTCGGTTTATGGAATATGTTTTGAAAAACAGCAAAACATTCCCAGTATACAAAGTCCTTGTGCTACCTTTTGAGTGATCAAACACTATGATTTTTGCAAGCTTAATTCTTTCAATATTTTTCACACTTTGAAAAATTGCTTAAAGGAATCTTGAACTTGAAGCTATTTAACTTTGCAAAATCTTTATCAGTTTATTTTATTATCCATGGCCACGTGGTGGTAATTTCTGATATTCTGACAATTTTAGTGTAGTTAATCACACAGAACCTGGGATAATTAAGGAACTACCAACATGGTGATTTTACGAATGAACAAGTGTTCAGCAGGATTGATATCTGATTTCACACAGTATTTTGTCTTTCAAAATCTTTAGATCTGAGTTAAAATTCTTAATATCCTGACATAGCTGCCTTCTCAATCAGGTGGCATCTAAGCTCTGTTTCTGATCAGGCTAGTAAGCCCCCAACAATCAAAATCCATTGGCTATTTGTTCCTCTGGATATGTGGCTTGAATCTCCCCTTCCCAAGGAAGTATTCTGGTACTTGGCAGTGTTCATGTTTGTTGTGTGCATTTCCTGTGCACACACACGGCTTTTTAGTTACTGAATAGGAGAATGAGGGCATCCTACACAATAGCCTGGCATTTCAGATATTAATATAAGATTTGAATTTTTACAAACAGTGGAAGGAATTGAACTTAGGTGTCTCATAGAATGATATAATGAGTGTCAGAGCATTCTCTATGAGTGAGAGCATCTCTATTAGGGCTCCCAATATCTGAGCCCTTGAATTTAAATAAATTACAAAACCAAACTGTTAACTTCCTTTCCCTTTGAAGGCAATCTATCTTCAGAACAAATTCCATATCCTCAAATTAAAGGAAATGTCTCCTTCCCACAAAGACCTCTTCTGCACCTCAAATGATGTTTTGGGATATAATCTATCACAAAGAATGACCATGAACTGTGTTCATTTGCTCCCAGCTCAGAGTGCAGTCTGTGGTCAATCTGAGTAACTTTAGGTTCTGGATTCTGTTCCATGGCTAAGCACCTAAAGTGGCTTGTTACTGATCATAACTGTTAGTCAGCTCTGTGTTCCATGGTCAAGGTCACAAAAGAAAGCTGTGGAAGAGCAAAATGCTGATTTTAATGTAAGAAGCTGATGCAAGTATCTTAACTAAGCCAGACTTCCTCTTTAAAATATTTCATCATAATCCAATAAACATGTCTTAAACATTCTGTTGACTTATGCTTCCATCTTTCCTTGATTACATCACTTCTTCACATTGCAGTTGTATTGGTACCATTTGAAAGTATCACCCTTTTAAAATGTGTAATCACAGTGATTGCACAATTAGCTGCATTCATTACTATAGCAACAAGAATAAAAACGTTCCCTAGCCCATCCCATGTAGAAAGGTCTCTCACTGCATTTTATTCTTATGCTGAATGAATGTGTATGACACAATGGAAATTGTGTGCTTTGGTTTGGTTGAAGGCTGCTCACAGTGAAGCAGGGGGAACTGAATTATACTGGAACTCTTGTTTTAAAAGGGGAAATAAAATTTCTGACCTGCTCCAGAGTACTCAAAGGACACAAATGAAATGAAATCAAACGTACCTGGTCTCCAGCTTCCATCCCACCCTCCTGGCAGGGTATCTCACCAGCACGACAGGGAGCAGTGCTTGCAAAGAAGCAAGTTCCAGCATGAGACACATGCTCAAACCAAATATTCTAATGTTAGAACTTGAATCGTTGCCTTTCTTGAGCCACAGTGAGGCCTTGTACATGCTGGTTGATTAGATCTTGCCTCATGATGTCAAGATCACTAACATAAATATTCTCTATCATGAACATAGCTTCATCCCTGTTTTCATCTGTTTCCTCCTTTTTCCTTCAAGCACAGCAGTGAAGCTTTCTGCTGCCACCAGTTCTACCCTCTGAAGGAAAATCTGGAAACCTGATACCATCCATCCATGAACATCTAGTCCATAATTTTACTATGGATAACACTGGATTTGGCTTTCTTCCTTTAAGCCTCAGTTCATAATGTTGCATTGTTTCATGAGGTTTCACTTTGTTGTTGGGTTTTTAATTAGTGAATTTTTTAATACAGAGGAAATCTCTAAAACATAACTGAAGAAAGTGCATGGTTCTGTTAATATCAAAACTAAAGTAGTATGATTTCTGTCACGTGAATTTTCATGCTATCCGGCTATGGCCTGGAACCTACAACTGTCCCCCTATTTTCACACCCTTTGTATAACTTTACCTTTGAGACCAAGACTTTTGAATTACGTTACTTTGAGACCAATACTCTGTGTCTAGTTTGCTACAGTTTGCCAACAGGTTCAGAAGTCACTACCAGGACATGTGTGCAGCCACCCATACACACCCACCGTGATTGCACAAGTTTCATTTCCTTAGCAAACCAGACTGAAAACAAGACACAAAACCAGAGAATTCAGAAATGTTTATCCTAGTCCAGTGTAATATCCACATTCTAGCAAGTGAAAAAAATGGAGTATTTTGTTTTCCCTGCAAGCCATACATGTAAAAAGCAGCTTTGTTCCCTGCTTATCAGGCTTAAATGCAGGAAATCCTTTGTTTGCTATTAGTCAGTTGTGTAATTTTGGTCAAATTCTCATCTCCCTCATCTTATTTCCCTTTTTGCCTGTTTAGAAACAGTATGGCCAAGGAGGAACAAGCACTTTGTCCATGTCTTTACAGTGCTTAGCATGCCGATGTCCATGAAAGACTCCAAAAATTAATTCATAGAGCAACATTCCTTTTGTTCATTACTGTATAATTAACCTAAACAGAAACAACATTCAGTCACCAAAACAGCAAAAAATAAAGCTGTTCAGAAATAATTTTTTGAAATGTTCCTGCAGATTAGAGGGAATTTGTTTATTGACTGGCCAAATTTAAGCTGCTACAACTTTTTCTGGATAATTTAAAAGAAAAAGCAATCAAATTAGCTTTTCCTTATAAAGAACTAATCTAAATTACTACTTTCTTCTGCTCTTAAGCACCCTTCTTAAGGATTCTTTTCTTAAACAATTATTTATTTGACTATTTAGAAAATGCCAGGATCCTAGGAAAGAATTACTGTCTTATTTTGGTTTTTTTCTCTAAATTGAGATTAAAAACTACATTGAGAAGTTCCGTCTAGTTTTGATGCTACTGGTGGTGCAAGTGCTGATAACTGAAATAAAATTTTTTGAGTTCAAAAGAACTACACAAGCCTAGCTTACTCAGTACCTTACTTAAACAGATAAAGGGATGGGTTCTGTGATAAAGCAGTAAGGGCACACTGCACCCTACACCCAGTTATATCAGAAAAAGGCACAGGTTTTCACTCACTCTGCTTCTCTGAGATGCTGTTTACCTCTGCTTTTCTTTCAGCACAGACTAAAGCTATGGATTTGTGCCTTAGGCTTAACATCTGTAAGTAAGGGCTCTGAACTGTGAAAAAGCTGTTCTTGGTTTCACCATAAGTGTTGTAGTCTCACTTTGCATGAGAAAGTGGGCTGTGCTTTGGACTAATACAGCAGTGATCCCACAAAGCCTGTGCAAGTTATGAGGGACAGTCAGTGAAACTTTAGCTTACTTTGGATTAGATGTCCATCATTCTCAGTTTATGTTAAATCAGCAACAAGTTTTATATTGACAGTCACCTTCTTCCTCTAATTACTTTAAGGTCCTTTTCTTCCATACAGCGTTTGCAAAGGCCTATTTCTCTTTCATGCACTATTTTTAGGAATTTCCCATGTTCAAAAACTTCTGATAATTTTTCCTATCTGGTTGATAACTAATCAAAATTTGTTCCTAATTCATAATCGGAATTAAAGAAAAGAGCTTTGACAATGAGATACGACTAGCGTACACAATGTCAATTAACAGCCAATTACTAAACACTTCTTCTAAGCTGGCATTAACTGATGCTGCATGCCAATTAGCATGGAATAGAGGAGCAATGAGTACAGCTAAACTGAGGAATAAGGCCTGGAATAATGAAAAGCAAATATGTTGTCTGTGCTAGGAATGTGTGAACTGTCATTCCAGAGTGCATCAATGCTCTTTCCTTATAACCTTGAATCTTTCATTTTCATCATGAGTACTTGTAGACTTTATTATAGGCTATTTTGTACTTAGGCTGCTGCTTAGGCGGGATTCCCAAGAAGCTGGAGTCCAAGCTTGTGGTGAATGCAACAGTACTACCATGAAGCAGGACCTCTTCAGATCCCCCAAATGGAAAAAAAAAATCACTTTGGGTATCAATTCTATTTCCTTTTTTTTTTTTTTCTTTTCAATTGTCATGTGATCTTTGAAGCAGGACATTGTGCAAGTTTTGTGCACTAACTATAGAACAGTCTGTTCTTAGAAAATGGCTAATGCCTCACCAAGAGCTGAAGTATGAGGAAACTGGTGTCAGGAAAGGCATATAAAATACCCCAGACAGATGTTTTCTGTCAGTTAGATGCATGACACTTGTACCCACATGAAGCAGAGAAGACTCTTTTTCAGGTCTTGGGCAGGATAAGAGAGATATGTATGTTTTCAGGACAAGTCCTTACACCTGAGATAAGCGAAGTTGATGTGTAAAAATCTTTAGATGATAAATATGGGAAATAACCTGAAAACACAGAAAATATTATTTAACATTCTTATGGGGGGAAAAAAAGGCACAGATATTTATCCTTTTGTATTTTTATAGTACATTTATGTATCTTTTAGTATATTTATGAAAAATGTAATTTAATAAGATTTGCACATTTATAAAATCTAGCTCACGTCTTACTGATTCTGCCATTAGACATTCATCATTTCACTGACTTCGTATCTAAAAATGACTCATGCAATTGTATGTAGAATTTCAATAACATCCTGGTTGCTAGGCTACATGTGATCACTCTGACATATAAAGCATCTCTTAGAAATGGATTTTTTAAGTATATAATGATCAAATTTGTAGAATTTGTTTATTCAAGAAGTATTTCTGCCAGTAATTATGCAAAACAGCATGACATTTTCTGCCTCTAAATAAATACTTAGTTGCGTTGCACACAATGCTTTATCTCAAGGTGACTGTTAAGGGTTGAAACTGAAATGATGCTGAGAAACAAGTTGTGCAAAGGACAGAACTAGGCTGAATTAGTGGAATTTGGTTGCTGCTCTGATCAGTCACTGTAATTGTCTGCCTGAGCCCCAGTTAGAGGATGAGCCCCCACAGGCTCTATTTTCACTCTGCAGGGCTTCAGTGGTAATGCCAGTCTAAGGCACTGTTGTCTTTGCCATGCCTGGACATCCATGACTCCAGTGCTGGATTCCACATGCCCTGCCTCATAACTGCCTGCGGGATTGCGCTGTGAACACAGTCAGACCACTGATACGCCTTGTTTGTTCTCTTCCTTTGTGACATCCATCATTCAGATCACTTCCAGTTCACAGAATGATTCATGCCGATGCTCTGGCTGAACCTGAAGTTGGGACATGCACCACCACAGGAGTCCAGGAACAATCAACTTGAACAATGACTCAAAGAGCATGTCTGTGTTGGACACCAGATGTCTGACTGCTGCTTGGGGAGACAAAAGAGATTAACTGTGAAGTGCAGTTTGGTAAAAGTGGCTGTAATCATTACAAATTTACCAGATGAAACAAGTTTTAATCCGGGTAAGAAAATCTACACTATCACCTTGGAGAATGTAACAATGTCTGACAAGATTGACTATAGGCTGATCCTATTACTTAATCTTTTCAGTCTACACAGGTCTAGAACTTAGACCACATTATGTATTTTTGCTCAATTTTACTCTCAGAGGTGATTCTATCTTGGTAGATGAAATTTACAGAAATATCCAGCTAGTAGCAAACAGTAGCATGAAGAATTTTGGCCCAAATATTTGTAGTTTGCTAAGTAAAACCAAGAAAAAAATAATTTCTTATTATGGAAAATCATAAGGATTAGAACGCTTACAAAATTCTAACGCTATTAGCATTGCACTTAGTGTCCTATTAAAGAAAAAAAAAAAGGCAGGAATATTGTTTTTAAACTGTGATTTTACTTTGCCCTTACATGCTCTGCTTTGATTTTTACACTGCATGGATCAACGCTTCTAAGAGCTGTGATCCAGTAGGTGCTTTTAAAATGGGCTTCTGAGAAATCTTTGTGTCTGACAGGTAATGATTTTGTCAAATCTGACAAAACGAGAGCGTTAACCTCATCACTAGATGCCAATTTCTTCTTCAACTTTCTTTCTCAGTCATGTGCAAGTAGTTTCTGTTTAGTCAGAATTCCTGAACTTTTCTCACACTAAGGTGCTGCAGGTTGCATGCATGCATTTGAGTTTTCTCTCAGATGTTCACTGAAGTCTTGGATTTGAGACAGAATTCACATGTTCATGCACTTCTTGTTACATTTCCAAACTCACCTGTCTTATGCTTTAACCAAAAGAGTAATTTTTAAACGTTCCTTTCAAAGAGAAGGTAAAAATTGGTCATTTTAGTGGATGAATTAATTAGAGTAAAAGCATATCTTTCTTTTTTACATGCTTCTTTTAGGTATGAAAGGCAAGTGAAAATTTATGTTTCTTCAATAGATAGACTCTACCTTTCTGTTTGTATGGCATGTAACACCTCACAAATCAGACTAGGTATCTTTAAAATAAAGTCTACAACTGAGAGTAATATTTGACTCATGGAACATATTAATTGAGGGGGAGAAAGGAGTAAATTTCTGTGTAGAGAACACAAAACTGCATGTTATTGAAAAAGCTGCCAGGACTTGTTTACCTAATGCAAAATTTATCCTGTTAGAAATATTGCTTTGGTTTCACTTCTTTCTCTTCCATTTTCTCACTCTCAGAGTAGTAATTAATTTGTTGTATAATAAGAATTTAACTCTGTACCTTGTAATCTCTATGATTCACTGATTACTTAAACTTTGCCACCTAAGAATACAAATAACACTTATAATTCCAAAATTCAGTTAAAAAATCAGCCTTAAATTTTAGCCTATTGTCAAGAGTAATCACCTGCATTCTGATTACCACACCTCTGTATACACAAGCATTCAGATGAAACTGAATATATATGCATGTAGCAGGAAAAAAGCCCTTTTAGTGAGAGCTTAAGTTGCCCTGCATTCAATATTTAATTGAATCAATATTCAAGAGACAATCTCCACTATACTTGGAAGAAGTAATTTTCAGAGATTACTACAGATAAGTACATAAAGTTTCAGATGTTATAGGCAGTGTTTCTGAAATCCATAATTCTTGATTAAAGAAGAAGCTATGTCACTCAGCATTAACCCAATGAAAAATATATATCCTTAGGATTTTAGGAGATCTTAAATAGATGTTCCCTTTACAGTCTGAGTATGTGTTGGAACTAAAATGAGAAGAGAGAAAAAGAACAAGAAGTTCTGTAAAGAAACATTAAAGGCCCTCAGAGAAAGAGCTTTTAAAAAGAAGACAGTAGCATATGGAAAATAATCAGGCAATGCTATATGGAGAAGAATAATTTTGAAAGAAATAGAACACTCAAAAATGGGTAAAACTTGTCTGTGAGGTGTCTTCTCCTTAGTTAAAATCTATTTTAAAAGGTTTACCAAAGGAAAACCTCTCTAAATATTATTTTCAATGGAAAATAACATTTATTACTAATACATTGCACATATAGTTAATGTCTGGTTGTTGTTGGCTGAAAAAAAATATAGAGATAAAAATAGTTCATTGGGTCAAACATTTTCCTGCATTTGAATAAAACTACCAGAAACTCTGTATGGCTTTGAAAATAAGAGAACATTTTAATTAAATGGAAACATTGGTTGGCAAAAGAATGGCACTTAGTTGTGTCTCTTTAATGAGTTATTTTTAAATTTAATAACTTAGACCATTTACCACTGAGATTGATGATTTTTAGTTGTTGTTAAACAGTGTTCTTCTCCATTTATCCTTGTTAAATCTTCAAATAGATACTCTTGTATTTCTCCTTGATGCTAAAAACGGCTTCCCTGACAACATAGCATTTACTTAATTTTTAAGTATTGAAAGTTTAAAGTAGTCTGAAATGCACCGTGTCATTCTGAACCTAAATCCTGTTACAAAGGTAACAAAGCTGTTACAAATTGTAATTCTGTCTGTCTGAAATCTGGACTCATTTTGTGATGCACATCTTTCGTTTTAGGAATGCCTTCCCTGGTAAGTGATCAGGAGCACGGCTTCATCCAGTCAGCCAGCACTGCAGTGTAGCATAAGGATGCTGCAAAGCACAAACAGCAGGGCACATTTAAAATTAAAGGGCCCATTAGGCTCTTCCTTCTTGTAGGCTCTTCGGAAAAGTAATTTAAAAGGGATATCGAATCAGGCATACAATGCTTTATATATAGCATACCACTGTTTGTTTGGTTTGGTCTAGTTCCTAATCTCCTATACCACCAGCTCGATGTGTTACAAGCAGGCTATATATGTATAGCTATAATTAATTTCAGCAGGCATTGAGAAATAAATTAAAATACTAAGCTTGGGAAGTGTGTAATCCAGAGTTAGTATGGTTGTAAATCCAGGCATTATAAACTCAAATGTTAATAGATAAATTATATTCTATTGTTATATTATAATATAATTATATATATAAATATATATAAAATTATAATTATATTATCAATTAAAACTCAAATGTTAATAGATAAATAATCAATTAACTGCTAGAATAAAAAATGTTTTTAAATTGAGGCAGTTTTTTTAAAGTATTTCCAGACATTACCACATTTTAATTTTGTACCTTTCTTTCATTATGAACATTTGAGAATATTTTAATCTGTAAAGATATCTTAATAAAATATGCCAAAGCATGCAGAAATACAAATATAAGAGTAAGTTCCTAGTTTATTTTTCTCAGTTCTGATTTTTATTTTGAATTGCTGTTTTTAAGGCTGCTCAGAATATTTGCCAGGGGATCAACAACTCATATTTTACGGAAAGAAGCAGGTTATTTACAAAAATAACTAGAAAGCAGGTCATGCTGGAGACCATATGCACCTCATTGGATTGATTAGAATTGATATTTTACAAGTACCCGGCCTGCACAAAGGAAAGAATCTCATTTTTTTTTCAAAAATTTGCATGTTTTTTGTCCAGGTGACATGTGACCGGTGAGATGAAAGACTGCTTTGTTCCTCACAAGGCTTGTCCAAGTCACTGAATAGAATTAATATCATGTCCTTTTGGATCAGGTCTCCATCTCATCTTCACCTTGGTGAGAAAGCATGGAACAAATGTGGACAAATGATATGGGAACCAGAAGCCACAACTGCACTGGCCATAGAGCAAACCCAGCAAAATCTTGTTTGATTGGAAGCAAACACTAGAAATTAGGGAGAAACCAGTGGCCACAAGATCAGAAGGCTGTATCAGTCAGGAATGAGTTGAACTCCACCCAGGACTCAGAGACACTTGGTGCTTTTTGTTGGTTGCTTTTTTCTCTCGGAAAACAGGTTTGGGGGGAAACCAACAGTGTGAATTCTGAAGAGTTTTCCTTTGTATTTCACAATAAATTTCTGTTTATATTGTCTTATGCCAAGTTTATGGTACATCTCCCTGGAACAATATGCCAGCACTATGTTTTCAGAACCTGGCTAATTTGAAAACTTCCCAAGCTCTTGCACAGGACTGACACACACACAGCAGAAGGATCCCTTGACTAGAACAGGGATTGCACTGTGTTGACACAAATTGATTCACTTCTCAAAACACAGGTACGTTTTCATCTTGATTAAGAGTCTGCAGAATGAGAACTCTCAACTTGTAAACTTCTCAGATGTTGCCTGAAATGATCGCATTTCTGAGAGTGGGCTCTTTTACTTGGACAACACTGGGTGGCATTGTACAATATGGGACATTATAAAGTAATAGAATATGTACACAGATTTTTACAAGTTTGTCATCTGCTGCTCTTCCAGCCCTCAGGTTGTAAAAATACTGTGAGGAGCTCACAGCTAGCTTAGGTACACACACTTATGCAACAGTTTTGAGCACACAGACGGACCTGATGACTTTATGTTTCCTCTCAAAGGAAGTGTTCATGTCTTGGTATATAATTAGCTCCACTATGAAGAAGACTTTAGAACAGAAGGACTTGGTTCTCTTGTTAGACTTGTGGTTCACAGGGGGGATGGGGTTGGTAGTGAGGTAGAAGAGAGGATTTTGCACTTAGTCATAAGCAGTGCTAGAAGCAGCTAAAACCATTAGTATAGACTGGCTCTGTGTGGGATTCCATTACCAGCAGAGATATTCACAAACGGAGAGTGGTTTCAGAGAAATGTCACAGGGTGGAAATTTTATTCCTTTCCAAGCTCTGAACCTAGGAGCTCATTTTCCATTAGGGAACAAGAAAGAAGAAGAATAAATTTCCATGCAGAGAAACATCCCCTGTGCATCAAATAACACAATTAGACAAAGATGTGAATTACATTCCTGATGATGAGTGAAATTTGTTTTCCTGACAGTTATATGGTATTTTATAATATCTATCAAGAGTTTTTGAATTAAATTCTACCGAAGAGGCACATAGGCAAGTTCAGTAAAAACACCTATATTTGAGGAAATTAATTGCTTTTTAAGGAAATAAATTGAGTTATTATCTAGATAATCTGAAAAACAAGCTCAAAATAAAATCAGGTATCTCATTTCCCTGTCTTTTATTGTTATCTCTGTGGTTTTACCTCATGTAATTTTAATACTTGTTTCTCTTGTTGTATAAAGTACAACATAATCAGAAGGACCCACTTGACTGAAGTGTATCTGACAAGTCTTGATATATCTGATTTTTCAGAAAATTATACACAGCAAAACAAAGAAAACCTTCTCTGTCTTACATTTTCAGTGGTAGTTAGCTAAAAATAGACACAAGCAGCTATTCAAGTTGCAAGCTGGTTTAATAGGATGCTATTTCTTAGAACACTACAAAGTCAGAAGGATTTTAATGGGGTTGCTGATGATTTACAAATTAATTAGGCTCATAATCAGTAAAAATAAGGAAATAGAGTCATGACAATAATGGATGAGAAACATTTTCATGTCCACAGAGAGGAGTTTTAAAAATCTCTAAATGAGTGAAATCAGATCATTTAAAACCTTAAATCTACAACTGGACTTTGTTTTTAAAAGTAGCAGTCACTGTGGTTATTGCAATTTTGCCCTCACTTGATTGGAAAATCCAGGCCTCTGGGGTGCTTATTAGTTACTAGACCAGTTATTCTTGATTCTGACTATTGCTGTGCTTCAAGTCCCACATATTTTGAGATTATCAGTCAAAATGGCATTTAAATTCAGCTCCTAAAACACTATGGCCCTTCTTTTAAATATTAAACACTATTCCAGCCAACTTTATGGAATCCATTTCACTTAAGGGCACAGGTCTCAGTAACAGAAGTTAAACTGCAACAGTCTGACTGTCCTGACACATGAGCCTGCAAGCAATGTGTCCCTGTGGCCATGAAGGCCAATTGGATCCTGGGCTGCCTTAGGAAGAGCATTGGCAGCAGGACAAGGGAGGGGATCCTGCCCCTCTGCTCAGCCCTGTGAGGCTCACCAGGGTGCCGGTCCAGTTCTGGACTCCTCAGTAACAGAGAAACAGGGAGCTCCTGGGGCTGGTCCAGTGGAGAGCAACAAAGATGATGAGGGGATTGGAACTGGCCACTTATGAGGAAAGGCTGAGGGAGCTGGGGCTGCTTATCCCGGAGAAGACTGAGAGGGGATGTTATCAATATATACAAGTATCTGAAGAGTGAATGTCAAGAGAATGGAGCCGGGCTCTTCTGGATGTTGCCAAGTAATAGGACAAGAGGCACAGGAAGTTCTACCTGATCATGTGCAGGTGACCGAGCAGTGGAACAGTGCCAAGAGAGTTACAGTTTCCCTCACTGGAGATATTCAACACCTACCTGGATACAAGCCTGAAAAACATGATCTAAGGGACCCTGCTTGAGCAGGGAGGTTGGAATAGATTATCTTCAGTGGTCCCTTCCAGCCTCAGCCATTCTGTGTTTATATGATTCTGTGAGAGCTGCCAGTGGGACCATTTCCACCGCCTGAAGCCCTGTAACTCCTGTTCTTCTCTCCTGTGTGCACCTTGTCCTTGTACCCTGTCCCTTGGCTGGCCATGTAAAGCCAACAGAGTTACCCTGTCCCATGCAGAAGCCATGTCCCTCCAGCATGCAACTGTATTCCAGAGGTGCAGAAATTACAGACGGGTGGAAAGTCAGGACCAGCAAATCCATGGAGATAACTCTGCTTGGCTTCCCGTGCTCAAACCTTTCACACACAGACAGGTTTCAAGCACATGGCGAGGAGAAGAGGGAGGCCACTTGGTAACACGACTGCCTTATGGCCCTGGCATGATGGAAAATTCCTGGGCATTGGATTTGGAGTCCTTTTGTGTGGACAGTTAGAAGATCTGGGTTCAAGGACATCCTATCATCCTATCATATGTCACACAGGCCTAGAAGCACTGAACACAGTATTGCCTACATAATTTTAGAAACTAACATAAAGTCATTTTCTGAGCGTGTATTTTAAAGGTTTTAATGTCTAAAATACTTTCATTAATTGATTTTAATTATGGGAAAATTTGAGTTTAAATCAGACATTAAATACACTGAAAATATATCTTGGAAAAATTAGCAGAAAACTAGGAGTCACCATCACTGGAAAATTAAAAAAAAACAATCAAATGAGCTATTTTAGTTTAAGAAAAACCCAAACCACATAAACCAATTTGTTAAGGACCACAAGTTACCTGTTGCTTTCTTCATGTTGTTCTTTTCATAGTCTGTCATGTAAGAGAAATTAGCCTGGCATCATGGGTTTGAATCTCAGTAACTGACTTGAAGTGAGTGGGAAGGATTTTATTTTTTCAAAAAACAGCAGGTGGAAAGTGACTTGGTAAAGATGACAGCTGAAAAAAAAATAAAAAATAAAAAGGAGCTGCCTACTCTTTACCCAAAATGCCTATTCTTTGGAGCAGCTGAAACTGAACAGTTTGGCTGTAAAGGATGCAGCTTGTTTGCCTTCATGCTCTATCATCTCACCCAGCAGTATTAGCAACATTTGTCAACCAGACTGTCTTCAACAAAGAACATGCTAAACATTTACAAGTTGTTCTGCACCAGATACACTGTAATGCACTAACTGCTGAAAGTCGAGGACTTCTCCAAACGTGCCTTTTGTTTTGCAATTAGTTTATGGTTTCTCAAGCAGGAAGTCAGTTTCAGGGGTGGTGGTTTTTCTGCAGCTAAGATAATCAACATAGGAATTGTCTGATCTTTGTAGGTTCTACATGAAAAATTCTCATAAAGCTATAAATAAATGAATGTAGAAACTACTAACGACAATTTCTTCACATTCCAACATTGATAAGTTTTTTCAATCTGTATGTTTTAATTTTGTCTTGAGTACTTGTATACTTATGAATGAAAGCAAACAGAAGAAATAGTATGCTTATGCAGTAATATGCTAACAACTTTGCTGTCTCTTGTCCTGATTTCAGCTGGGGCAGAGCTCATTTTCTTCTCAGTAGCTGATGCAGTGCTGTGTTTCGGATTCAGTAGAAGAATAATGTGAATAAAACACTGGTATTTTTGTTGTTGCTAAGTCATACTTATCCTAAGTCAAGGACTTCCCACTCTGCTCTGCACTGGTGCAGCCCCACCTTGAGTCCTATGCAGATTTGGCCACTGCAATATAAGAAAGACATTAAGCTATTAGAGAGCATCCAGGGGAATTCAACAAAGATGGTGCAGGGCCTTGAGGGACATCCATATGGCTCGGGTCACTTGGCTTGTTTGGTCTGGAGAGGATCCCTGAGAGGGGACCTCATTACAGTCTGCAACTTCCTCACGAGGGGAAGAGGAGGGGCATGCACTGATCTCTGCTCTGTGGTGACAGTGACAGGAGTGAGGGAATGCCCTGAAACTGAGTCAGGGGAGGTTTAGGTTGGATATTAGGGAAAGGTTCTTCACCCAGGGGGCAGCTGGGAGTGGAATAGGCTCCCCAGGAAGTGGTCACAGCGCTGAGCCCGACAGAGTTCAAGAAACTTTTGGACAATACTGTCAGGCACACTGTGTGACTCTTGAGGATGGTGCTGTGTGAGGACAGGAGTTGGACTTTATGTTCCATGTGGGTCTCTTCCAATTCAGCTTATCTATATCCATATCTCATATCCAACTCAGTGATTCTGGACTTTTCCGAGTCTCATCCTCTGCCACTGAGGAGGCACTCAGTGGAAAGGAGCTGGGAAGGAACTGGGAGGAAGCATAGCTAGCATAGCTGACCAAACCAAAGATATACTCTATAACATAAAAAGCTATGCCAAATATATAAACTGGAGGGAGCTACCTGGAAGGGGGACAGTTGTGGTTCAGGAATGGGCTGGGCATTGGTCAACATGTGGTGAGAGATTTATATTCTCAGCACTTGTCTTTCTTGTGCTTTATTTCACTCTTTCCCTTTAATTTATTATTATTATTATTATTATTATTATTATTATGTTTCAATTAACTGTTGAAACCGTTTAACTGTTCTTATCTCAACTCATGAATTCTATTCTCTTTTCTTTTCTGATTCTTCTCCCCATCCCATCAGTGGGGGGAAGGGGAAGTGAGCGAGTGGCTGTGTGGTACTTGGTTGCCAAATGGGGCTAAACCATGAACATGAACAGGGGAAGTTTTAATTGTTTGAGGATTACACAATGTCGGTTATCTAAATAAGTATCTGACTGGTAAAAGAAAAATTCCTACAGCAGTCCTGCAGCTGTGACACTGGAGCTGGTGGATGCCAGTCTTCCATTCCTGGCAAAATTTCTTCCAAGATCATCTGCAATTCGTAGCCTGTTTCTGTTGGAAATGTCTCACTCTCCTTTTCTCTACTTCCTTCTGCCAAAAACAAATACCACAATCTGAAAAGTATGGCATTTCATTATTTTGTTGTATTCCTTTTTTATTATTTCTTATTTATTTTTGAAGGAAATATAGATTATAAGCATTTATTTGATAGAATACAAGACTCACAAGATAGTGTGGCAACTTAAGAGTAAATTAAAATTGGATGTAGCGTGGGAAGCTAGGATGACACGTAGTGTTTTCACCTTGACAGCCTCTCACTGGAGGTGGCACAGCGAAAGATCTTGACACATCTTGACATCAGCATGAATGCCTTCAAGTGGAAGGCAGGTAATTGTTTTCAACGCAGTAAGAACCTAAACTGAACAGCAGTCATGAGTCAAAAAAAAAAAACAACAAAAGAAAAGTATCTGTATTTCCTAGATGAGTGCTGATCTTACATGTATTTTTAGAGGGAAAGTAAGTAGCTAAAAATAAAATAAAATTTAAAATATATATAAAATTAGCCATATATGTATATAATTAGAACTGCTTCTCCTAGTAAAGATGTGGAAAAAGTCCAGGATGGTAATTTGAAAATTTGGAGTATTTGGAAATGTCATGATAAAAACAGTGCAAAATTCCAGAGATCAAAGAATGGAAGAAATTTAAGCTTACAGCAGTAGGTTCTATTTGCATGTTTCATTAGCTGTCTCATGAAGCTTTTCTGTTCTTTTTTCATCTGAGTGTATGCCTTCTGATTCTTAATGTATTTAGCCTTTTTCAGTTTTCTGAAATAACTGAAACTAACAGATGAGAAGACAAGTTTAATATTTTAAAAGAAACAGTTTTCATACATGAAATTTCAAGTATATTTTGGGGAGATTGCTGACTATTTTACATTAAAACATTCAATTATCGAAGAGAGAGATAACACAGTTAAAATAAACATAATGTAATATTTAGGTAATAAAGCTAAAAGAATAGATGATGGATGTAATAAAGAAAATAAAGAAAATATTAACTACTGAACACCACTTAGCTGGGAAGTGCAGACAGTTTCCAAAGCTGGCAGGTTCCCACAGTGAAGGCACATACATGTGTGTCAGCACGGGAGGCTGCAGAGCCATTGCAAAATGATCCAGTGATCATTCTACTGAGCGATACATTACATTTGTAATTTGTTAAAATTCTAAGGCTATTGTGACAGTACTTTGATACTACTGATGTGTAGTGATGAACAATACTCCTGTAACATTTAAATCCTTTAGCACCCTTCAAACATTCAAAAAACCAGAGGACATTAATTGTGTAGGCATTGCTTTAAGCTTAAAAACCTTTTTATGCAAGAAATTAAGTCTTCATCGAGAAAATAACTGTTGAAATCTTAATACCTCTCAATGACAGCCACATTTGAAGAGCAATTTTTTAGCATAATGATCCTTGTTGCATAATTTGGACAGACTTTTGTTCTCATTTTAATTTCCCATACACTGCTTGCTTTACCATCTCTCCTTCCCACACTGATTAAAAGGGAGAGATCAAAAGTCAGAAGAGAGAAAACATGAAGTTTGGGCCTGGAGTAAAACTTCTAAAGGCCTCAGCTCCTACTTCAGACATGCTATGGCGTATCTGGCTAAAGCATTGGGTGCTTCATAGAAGACCTGGTCAGCTGCATTCCACCTGAGATCCCACTGCAGACACAAGTTCAAAAGAGCAACTTTAAATCCCCACTCACCTTCCACCCAGGACTAGAATATCTAAACTTACTGTTCATTAATTTTTATGTTCTTGAGGCACCTAAAATATGAACCTAGCCAAATGATATGCCAGAAGGAGAGGCATTTTTCTTTCTGTTTTACCTTATATCGAAGGTTGTCTGAAATTAGAAAAGAAACTAGAAAAACTAGAAATTAGTTCCTTATTCTAAACCTATTTCCTCAAAGTAATCTATAGGATTGGATAGACTATAAAATGGAGTGTCAGATCTTGCTTTATTATCAGCTGGAGGAGATGTTTAAATCCATCTTTTATACAATTTTGTAACAGTTACAGACTTTTCGAAGGAAATGCAATGTTCACTTTTTTGTGTGTGTTTGATTTGAAAGAATCAAACACACACACTTCTCCCATTAGAAAAAATGTCTAACAATCAGTTGTTATGCTTAGTACATAAATTGCTCGATCGTGATATGCAACAGGGTCACACTAGAGAATGTAAGTTATTTATTTAAACTCTTTGGCAATCTGTGAAAATTTACATGTTGCCATCAAAAATAAATAAATAAGGCATCATATCCTTCTGGAAAACTTGTGACAAGTTTGTGACACAAGACATGTCCCATCTAACTTTTGCTTCGGGGTCTGCCCAAGTCAATGCCTTTGTACTTGCAACTGACAGGATTTCAGCAGGTGAGCTTAGCCCTATATATAGTTTTTGAAGCACTTCTGATCTCAAGTATTCTATAAATGTGGAGTAATATAAAAATAATTTTAATTTCCTTTCTACATGCAGAATTATACCAGTCTGAAGCTTTTACTTCCTCCCAAGGAAGTTTTATTTACCATTAAACTCTAGAACCAAAGTTGTAAGGGGTAAAGGGGTGTTGTAAAAGGGTACTTTGGAGTAAGTACTTTGGAGTCTGTTTTTTATACTCCTCATGTTACCCTGCTCCTTGGAGTAGCTTGGTTTTGCTTCCTCTGTCTGATTTTCTGGTTGATTTGACCACTAACTGAAATGAGACTATTAGTATGCATTCGACTTCTCTTTAAAAGCTGTCATTACTGTTGTAGCTTCCAAAATTCACAAAATACCATGCTAAATGTCGGTGCTCGTGTTTTGTTTTTTTTCTTCCAAAATGTAGACATATATAAATATGACCTATAAAGACCTATATATAAATAATGGAAAAAGTGTCTGTGTGTGGACTCAAACACTTTTGTATAGCAAGCAAAAAGGAGTGTAAGCCTGGCCCCCCTGATGATGAAAGCGAATGATGTAATTTACTTCACTCAGGACATGATCTCACCTGTAGCTGCATAAAATTAGAACTATTTAAAATTCCAGGAGCTTGGCATGTCAATTGTGAGACAATATGGGGCAGGGGGAGGCCGACAGGAAGATGCCTGTCCTGGTTTAGGGCAAATATTTGGGAGGAAACTTCTGAAGTGGTCTCCTCTAGAAAGCAAATTCAAGTGGCCCCTCCCCCAACTGGTTCTGGAAAGATTTCCTTGGGGAAAAGTGGAAAAAACTGATATTCAACAAGCAAAGTACTAACAAACATGAAACATTAATAATATTAATTCAATGGACAATAGAATTGTCTCGTTGTTCGAAGATAGAAAATTCAGTAAGTCCTTGTCGTGGGGTGTAGCTCAGCTCGCTCAGTTTCTTATCAGTCCCTCCTGTGCTGGAAAATGCTGCATGAGCTCCTGGTGTTTTTCTGGGGTTTCGGTCCAGGTTTGAACAGTTTCAGGAAAGACACAGTCTTAGGAAAACTTTCCTTGCTGTAACTAATGAGGAAAACCAGTGAAAAACCAAAGAAAACCTCCCTGTTTCTCTCTCACTGTCCGTGCTGCAGACAGCACAGTCTACGAGAGAGAGCTGAAGCTCTTATCTTTGTTTTTGAATACAGCTGCTTCAGACATTCCACCTCTTCTCCTTCTCCCCACCTTTGCTCTCAGATCTAGTTTTAAAAGCACACAACTTTTAGCACACAAAATATCCAGCATAAGCAGAACTGACAATTGGGGATACAAGCATCATAAAGTCACCTCAGGACAATGCCAAATAGCTGTTTATTTTTCCTAACTCAATTTCAAACGGGTGTAATAGATTTGAGTTGAGATGCTACAACTGGTTGCAAAACTATAGTTCTTATTTGCGAAGTAATTATTTCTGCTCCTGTCTCTACCTGCAAATAAGACTGAAACATGCTAAAATAGTCACTAAAGAATATTAAAATATTTGACAAATAGTGCGGACAAAATTTGGATAATACTGTCACTTTAAATATCTCCTGCAAAAGGTAAAAAAATTACCCATACCACATTTCTTTAGGAAAAAAAACCTGCAGTACATACTATCATAACGTGTTTCTTCTTAACTGAATACTGAACAGAAGATACTCAATATGAAAAGTTCTGATATATTTATCCAGTCACAGCTCCCTCTTGTGAAATTCGTCATTACTACAAAAAACTAAGTCAGAATAGAGATTGCTTAAATTAAATTTTATGGTAGCTATTTACTTGATTCCTTTATTTTTATTTTTCTCATATTTAGAGAAAATTAGTGATATTTTAGGATTGAAATGTTGTATTTTCATGCCATTTCAATGCTAGAACAGATAATAATACAGTAAGGTTACACTAAAACCACACTTAGAGGAATATTACTTTTGTACAATGACATGATTTTGACATCCATAATCAAAATCATGGGGGTTTATTTCAGAAAATTTGTATCTAACCTATTTTTTATTACTGCTGATAAGTCTTTCTTCTATATAATTTGTTAGAGGGGTTTTTTTCCATTTACATTTTGCTGACATTTGGAAAAATACTAGCAATTTATTTTTGTTCTCTAGCTTTTGTGTCCCTAAGAGTTCAGGACACTGGGACGAGCTTGTTATCACTCTGTGTCTAAGCTTTGTAGTAATCTTAGTCTTTCTCTCAGTGAAGACTTGCTTTAGAACTAGTAACAGAATAGTTATAAAGGAAAAGCTGGAAGGCTTATTTCTAGTGCAGTGTTGCTTTTTTTTGACTACATAAAAGACTGCATTTGGTTAACTGTAGTGCTGTTGTTGGCACTTGAAGAATTACTCTGGAATAGGATAAAAACCCCCAACAAACAAACACAAAAAACAACAAACAAACACCCCAAAAAACCAAACCAAAACAAAAAAGACCACCACGGAGAAAAGGAAGCAGTTCTTCCTATAATGACAGAGTGCAAAGCCCACTGCAGGTGTCTGAGTTCACTGTACAGAACACGAATTTAGAAAGCTCAAGCCAAACTTGGTGCTAATGGTTCAAGTGCCACTTAAATTGCGGAGTGTGGCTTTGTGAGCAGAACATGATGGAAATAATGGATCACCTTGGGCAGACCTGCCCAGAGCCCAGGTAAGGCAGGGGAAAGCAACGGCAATGGGAAAACCTCGACTTTTTTTCTATGCGGATACCCGACTTCTCTGGCCATCAGGTACGGTGGAAGAGTCCAGTTTACCCACAGAACTGCGGTGGACAGCTGTTTGAAACTTATTTTCGGAGAAAGAGACACTTGTTTCCAATTGACCACTCAACTGAGCCATCCCCAAACTCGGCACCGCTGGCCCGACACTTGTGGGAGCGAGGGGCAGGCACGTGTTGGGGATGAGGAGACATGGGATGGAAGGATGAGGGAGATATGAGGATTGAAGGATGATGGAGACGCAAGGATGGAGGGAGACGCAAGGATGGAGGGAGACGTCCAGACACAGGGATTGAGGAAGATGAGGGGACTGAGGGACGAGACCGCTACCACGGTTGCACCCCAGCGGGCCCTTAGGCATCCAGCGCGATCGCCCGCTGGGAAGGCCCCGAGGCGGCGCACGGAGCAGGCGCGGCGGGGCAGCCCCGCGTGGCCGTTGGGCGGCCGGGGCCTGATTTCGAACGGCGAACGGCCCAATCAGAGGCGCGGGCGGGGCCGCGCGCTGGGTTTGAGCCGCGCGGTGAGCGGGGCCGCTATGGCTCCCGGCAGGGTCTGAGGGGCGGCGGGACCGGGCTGGGCCTGGGGAGAGAGGGTGGGGGGTGCAGGGATGGCGGAGCAGAGGCGGAGGTTGATACGGCTGGCGGTGCTAGAGGAGCTCCGGGCTTCGTACGGGATCAAGGTGAAAAGCGGGAGCTGCCTGACGGCTGCCAAGGCACCGGGAGCAGCAGCGGCGACGGAGGTGAGTGGGGCGGGGGAGCTCAGAGGGCTCCGCTTCACGGGCCGGGCAGAGCCAAAGCTCACACGGGTCCAGGGGCTGGTTCTGTCACCGGGATCCTGGTTCCGGCAGCGGTGCCGTTCCCGTAATGCAGCGACTCCTGCCAGCCCCTAACGGGGCATCACCTCCTGTAATGGGGAAAGGGCTTTTCCCCCTTCCCTTGAGCGTGCAGGCGCTCCCGGGGCCGTTGCACAGCCGTGTTATGATTCAGGAAGGTAATGGCTCGGTGGCGCTGCATGCCCCCGCCCCCGGCAGTTTGGGACTCGCGTGTTGCTGGGCAGGCCAGATGGCGAAGGAGATGTGTTCCTCTTTGTTCGTGGGCTTGTTGGCCACTGAAACACGCACGTTCGCCTCTGATCTGTGCTAGAGCCTTTTATGCTGCGCTGTGATTGATGTCACTCACCACGGAATTCAAATTTTATTATTTCTTGGAATATAGCTACGGTGTTGTTTCTAAAAGCTGTATGTCTTTTACTTGATTTTTTAGATTTCTGGGTTTTTTTGAAGGGCTTTATTTGCATGGTTTCTTAGTATAAGGCATGACTTATCCTAAGTACAGATATTTTGGCACAGATAGTTCTTGCCTTGATTTGCCAGTGGTCCAGGAATGAAATCTGTCCCATTACCTTAAATACTTGTTTTGAATGTGATGATACCTGGTCAGAGCATTGATCTTCTAATCTTGAATTTATAAAGTGTGGACCACAGTCAAGTCCTAAATAAGATTTCTGTGCAACTGGTGTGGCACAGAGCTGAACATCCCCAGACCGAGCTTTCTGTTAGGCTGAGAAGACATCACACAATGCTGCAGTAATCTTTGGTCAGTATAAACTGAGGAAGTTGAGAAGACGTGCTTGATTTGGGTTGTTTGGAAAGGGAGAAAGCAAGAGTAAAGTTAGAATTAGTTTTCTTCCCTTTGTCAATATCAAACATCTGGTTCTAGACTTTTCCATTTGAAGAGAAGATTATAAGAGCTGTGAATAATATACGTATATCTTGATAAAAGATGTCTCCGTTTCTGTGTGTAGTGCATTGTATGCAAGAAAGAAAATGTGTTCTTAGCTACTGAGCAGGGTAGATAAAGCTACAGAGTAACATTTGTTTTGCCAAGGGATGTCTTATTTCTGCTCTGAGGGAACAGACATAATTTTATCAGCTTTATTATTTTAATAAAAAAATTAAATCACGACTTCTGATACTTCAAAACCTAGTGAAGTGAGCATATCAGTTAGGAATTTTAAATGTTGAACTCCAAACCACTGGAATTTTCTAGTATGTGATCATGTACACAAAGAAAAAACCGTTTTTTCTTAGAGTTAATTTTCTGTTTGTAGTTTTAGTAGCAACCTGGAACACAATGACAGATGTGTTGCTTCTCTTTCCTGACTGTTGTATTTGTTTTCTGTAGGACAGATTAGATTTGGTCTCATGGAGTAGTTACTGATTAACTATTTTCCTAACATGGACAGCACATTGAATTCCAGCTATGAATGACTAAGAGTTTGCATTCAGCTCTAAGAACAAGTTGGGCACGATCTTAGTCCTCTTCCGCTTGGGAGAGGGACTGGCTTGCACGTTCTGTAAACATGAATATAAAAAGTAAAGTAGAAGTTGTTGATGCCGTAGATGAACATCAGTAGTAATGACTGACAAGATTTACTTATTTTCTAATCTGTAACATATTCTAATGTCTTGCTCTAAGGCAGTAGAGATCAGTTTAAGAGCAAATGCTAAATATGAAGTTCAAAACAGCTGTCTAGATTGTTCTGTTGACTTTAATCATTCCCAAAACAGCAATCTTGAGTATCTGAGATGAAGAAAAATGTATTAAAAAAAAAGTTATTTCAAATATCTTGTGCTGATTTTTAAGAAAAATAGGATATAATCCATTTGAAAAACTAAGGTGACATTCCAAAACAATCTGGTTAATATCCTTACTGATTTGTGAGTCCTGTAAGAAAACTACTTGTAAAATAAGAAATGTAAAACTTACTGCTGAAAAGCTTTCTACTCTTTCACAATAATCTAGGGTGTTACCTGTAACTAGAATCAGCTGAGTTTTAGATATCTGGTGATGACAGCGTGATCCAGACAATACCTCTTATCTGAAAGAGGTTTTTTTTGTCTTAACTACCCTTATGTCTGCTTGTGGAATGTATGCTTCTTTGTAACATGTAGTTAATTATATCAACTTTTGAATGACACTATTTGAATTTTGTATTTCAGGGTAAAATCTTTGGAATATCTTTTCATGCATTGCCACAATCACTTGTGCCAGAATATGGTTATATTCCAAGGTAAATTAACGATGTATTTTTAGATTTTGTGCTTTGCTCTCTTTATGGTGCTGAACCCTTGTCAGAAGAAGGAACGTGATATTTGTTCCATGCCTGCTAGAGCTTCTGGGGGATACAAGTATAGTTCCAGGTAGAAAAGGAGGGATGCAGAAGTTAGAGAATTCAGAGCTCTTACACAGTTGTATTTCTTTATACTCTTGTCATTGGGGAAAATTATTCTATATATTAAGTTTTACAAAAAATGGTGAAATAGTTTTTTTCAAAAACTTTTTTAAAGCCTTATTCTGAGCATCAGAACTATGTTACTGTTCTTTTCTCAGCTTTCTCGTTGATTCGTGTGAATATTTGGAAGAACATGTTCATACTGAAGGACTCTTCAGAAAGTCTGGATCTCTTGTTCGCTTAAAAGCTTTAAAGGTATTCTCTAAAGCTGCTCTTGCTTTTTTCTTAAGCTGCTTTTCATTTGAGCGTGTTTTAATTTTTGGACTCTTCTCGATCATAGATTCCTAGATGCCTGCTTTAGAAATAATAGATCTAGTGCAGAAGCTGATAGGCTTCCACCTTTTTTTGTTTTCTTTTAAATATTTTGCCTTCTGGGTGATGAGAATAGTTTGTGACTGAACAAACTCAATAGCAATTGTGCACACAGGATACTATCAGGATACTTGTTTAGCAATATTCTCCTGGTGGAAAGGAGATGGGAAATCTCTAAATTAGCACACATGGCCTGCCAACCTTGTGTCTCATTGTAGATAATGTAGCTGGGTAAAACATGACAAGGCTGAAACTAACAATGTGGAAAATATGACTGTTGTGACATGGGCTAGAGCATTACTGCCAAAATTTAGAAATCTGACAATATGTTGAAGACTTTAAATTGTGCTTCTTATAAAAAATTTCAGAGTAAACTGGATCAAGGTGAAAACTGCCTCTCAGCTGCGCTGCCATGTGATGTTGCAGGGCTTCTCAAACAGTTCTTTAGAGAGCTGCCAGAACCCATCCTTCCACCTCACCTGCAGGAAGGCCTATTCAAAGCTCAGCAGCTTGGAAATGAGACGAAAAGTGCCACCGTGTTGCTGTCATGTTTGATGGCTGACAGAACAATTGCAGCTTTGAGATACTTTTTCAACTTTCTGAGAACTGTGTCCTTAAGGTCAGTGTAAAGGGTGTGCTTGTGAACAGCTCTGAATTCCCTTAACCACTTCTCTGTCCAGGCAAGTGCTGTAACCTTTCTGTGAGTGGTTTGCCATTTTGAACTTTCATATCTGCAGATATTCACTTGATTCAGTCATAGTCTTTTATTTCATAAATCCAAGGTTTTCTTTATGAAAACTTAAGTAACCAGAGCCTTGACTTTGTTCAAGCTTTGTTCAGCAGAATTGCCATAATTTGATACCTTTCATACCCTAAAACTTAGGGAGATCTATACCTTCTTGATTTCAGTAACATAGTTGTTCAATTATCTGGTTTGAATGCATACATCTGTACATTAATCTTGTTATGTAAGCACTCCGGAGAACGAGTCCATTTTTTTTAACTGCATTTGTCTTGCTTAGTCTTTTCTTTCTTGACTGCTTATATTCTGATAATTTGAATTTAAAAAGCCTTCTCTTGTTAAGATCCAGTGAAAACAGAATGGATAGCAGTAATCTGGCAGTGATTTTTGCTCCCAACCTCTTGCACTCGAATGAAAATGAAAAGATATCCACTAGTACAGAAAAAAAACTTCGCTTGCAAGCTGCTGTTGTGGAAACACTTATTGACCATGCGGCAGAAATCGGTAAGATAAATGCTTATGAACATGTCTCCATGCACCAACCCATGTACAGCTTTTCTTTTCAACTTTTAAGAATAATTTAAAAAAAATACTTCTTGATTATTCCAGGACAAGTACCAGAATTTATCTTGGAAAAAATTCCTTCAATGTTTGGTGTTGATATCTTTCAATCTACTCCCTCACTGTGGGGCCATGAAGACAGTGAAAATGAATCTCCCAGTGAATGTAAGAGGAGGAGGCACCGAAGTGTTGGGGGTAGGTATGTTTTGTGAAACTTTCAAAACCAAAAACAGAATTGAGACTTCAGGTAGTCTGATCCTAAGCACTTGCTTCTTCCACAGGCAGAGCAGATGTCTTCAAAACTGGTTTGGTTTGATTTGCAGAATTGATATAAGATTTCAGTAATCACATTATTGTACATTTACTCAGTTTTCTAGTCTGTTGTCTACTAAAGAAGCTATTTTGAATTTGTGTAGCCAAATTAATGTTCTGGCTTTTTGTTGAGTCAACTTCAGATCCTGTTGCAGAAGGCTAAAGGATTTGTTTGTTTTTGTTGCTAATTTTGAAATGGTACTTTAATATATACTATGAGAAAGCAGGGATGCAGATAGCAAGTGTGTTTTGAATTAGAGTAGCTATTTTGTGTTTTGAAATGTAAATTATTGGATACTGTGTGCTCTGGAATCATGGATCTGGGATTTTGGGTGAGGTTTTTTCAGTTTTCCACAGGGTTGAAGTCGGTTTTTTATGCCAGATATGGACAATCAAATGGTACATTCTCAGTTCTGCACTCTCTTAAAGGAAATACTATGGAACATGCATGCTTGACTTCATTCAAATTCCCTGCAAAGGGATCTTTTATGTATTGCCATGAAAACATAGGTGTTTATTTAGCTCATGTACCTAGAGTATTAAACCTGACAGTAGTTGAAATTAAGGCTGTATGATTGTATGTTTAGCCGTGGCATGTTTTTTTGTGTATTGTGCTTATCTGCTCTGTTTGTTGGGGTTTTTGTTTTGTTTTTTTAAAAACAATTTTTATTTTAAGGAAAATAGATTTTGCAGCTGCTGTGAAAGCCATAAAAACTATCTTGGTGGGAAGATCTGGGTTATGATATTCTGTACATAAAACAACCATTTAAACTGGTTTGCTTTCTCCCTGAAAAAAAATGCGAATTAAACTTGAATTAAAAACAGCAAGACAAGCTTCACATTTAACTTTGATTGCTCGGTGTGTCTTGCATTTCAGATATTGTTAGTGGAGCATTGAATAAATTTAAAACTAACAGAACACCCTCCACTACACCTCAACAAGACAGAAGCGGTAGGTATTGGGATATTTGTACTGAGTAAAGCCCATGCAGTATCTTCTGGATTTGTTAACTATATTCAACAGTTTTTTTTAACTAAAGAATTAGAACTTGGTTGAAGGTAAGTGATTAAATTTAAATTGTTTAAAATGAAATATAGATACATATTTATTGAGGATACTGCATTTACTGTAATCCTTGGAGCAGCTACAATCACTGCAGTAGTGGGCTGTGTGGTTTAGCTCTGTGGGATTACCCAGCCAAACTTGTGCTTTTTAGCTAATGAACCACTAAGGCTTCAGTGCAGTAGTGCAGCATTTTATCATCTTTGGAATGAATCTGCGAGGACTAAAATTCTTTTCAAACTTACCATCTCTAAAACTTATGGAAGATGATTATACATTTACTTTCTCCTAATACCTATATTGTTTTATTTATGTGTGGGTTTGGATTTTCCTTTCTGGTACTCTAAACTTGCAAAAAACCCAACAAAATAATAAACCAAACCCTAAGCTATACTGATTGCTTTGCCTGTTCAAAATGCATGCACTTTGGCTAAGCTTTTGCAGCAAGTTTTTTTCAGAGTTAAAATAAAAACTCAAAACAAACGTTTACTTTACTGAAGTCTCCAGCTTTTAATCTATTACTGCAAATTTGATTTTCTTAATTACAGTCCTTTCATCAGTGACGCCGGTGGTTCTTACTCCGAGTACCAAGCGGAAACTTCCAACTGATTGCTCTCAGGGCTTGTCCAGCAAGAAGAGACGATCTTTTAAGCACAGTTTTGCCTTTGAGTTTTTGCCAAGTAGCATTTTTAACAGCAGCTCAACACCAGCATCAGGTACAGTGCCATCACTTTTTCCTTGCTGGTTGAAGTGGTTGTTGGTGGCTTTAAATTTGAGAGTGGAGCTGTTCTTGTTGGTGAATCATTGATACTTGTTGCTGAAGTGTTCCTCACACTACTGCCCCATCTTGGTAAATACTGTATGTTTATGTTCATTGGTGACTCATGTTACATAGATTGAGCGAAAGCCAAATTCTTTCTTGTTTTTTTTTTTTTCCACTGATCTCTCATACTTGCAGTCTTGACGTCATTTTACCTTTTTTACTCCATATGTATCACTCGAGTTATGCTCCTGTTTCTTTCTTGGCACACAAATCCATGAAGACTGCCTATGCTTTCAACCTTTTGAAAGTTGTAGCCTTCTGTCTCCTAAATGCATAGATAGCTGATCTTAGCTCTATGTGAAATGTAATAGTTGCTTTCATAAAGCTTCTTTCTTGTTTCCTGTCACCTCTTGATGCTCATGCTTTTCCTCTAGATCTCAAAACTCTAGAGCAAATTTTACCTTTGTTTGACAGTACTTTAGTACCACTTTACTAGAGTGCTTCCAACCATCAGGCTCCTCTGAAAATGCTGTTTTATTTTTATTTAGTTCTTTAATGTGCTGCCAACAGAAGTTAGAGTGGAAAGATATTTCTAGATTGGCTGTTTTGCTTGATTTTTTATTTTTTCCCCCATCAAATGAGTATTCTAAAACTTAATGTTTTTCTTAAATCATTTCATGTTCTCCATTAAATTCTTGTTTCTATGGATAAGCAAACCAAAGCAATGATATTTTATAAAGACAGCAGTGATGCATATGTTTCATAAAATGTACAGTTTTAAAAAAAGTAACTCTTTTCTGCATTGTTGCTTTAGCTGTTCTGGCTAGGTATGTAAAAAAAGCACACTGCGAATAATAATGAGACTCTAATTTTTCTTCTTGTGCTCTTAAATTTGAGGAACTGATCTGATGATAATAGTGTGGAAACTTATTTGAGGTCGTGATATCTGTAGCATGTAATTAATTGCATTCCAGACACTTCTATGGATGCTACAAGCAACAGCTTTGTTTCATTTTAAAGTGGAAGTCAAAGTAATTTCAAGCCAGCGCTCTACAAAATCAGCAAAAAAAATTGTGCTGTTTTAAAAACCTGTTCTTTGTGTTAACTCGCAAGTCTTTATCTGAAAAAATGTGACTATTTTAAGTTCATATAAATGTAATTTTGTCTCTGTAGTTCATTTTGAAGCAAGTCCTTGTGTGTGTCTTGAGTCATCACAAACCTCACTATCTCCTTCAACTGTTGGTGAAAATCACGTGTCCAGTACAGGGAATAGAAGAAGTAAACGACTTGCAGGCAAAAAACTATACAGGTAATTAACTCTCAAAACCTAAAGATAAATTGGAAAGATGTGTCTAGACCCCTTGAATAATGACTCAATCTGTCTCTAAAATTATTTGGCTTGGTAGATTTTTACAGTGGTCTTAAAACCACCAGATCTTCAGATGCTGCAAAATTGAGCTCAAACAAAATAAGATCTGGTATAGTAGCTTTCTGTGCCTATTAAAAATGGCGGGCAATAAGGCAATAAAATAAGTAAAACTGGAGGAAATAACTGTAAATGAATGTCAGGGTGTTTTCATTGCTGTCCTAAAGAGTTTGTCCTTTTTTCCCTTGTGTCCTTCCAGGGCTGAATCAGGGAAGACAGGTTGTTTTTCTCCAAAGATAAGCCGGAAAGAAATGGTTCGTAGGTCTTTACGCTTGAAATTTGGTTTGGGGAAAAGCAACAGAGACATGGTAAGTACCCAGTCCTCTTGATACTCTGCATATTTTAATCCAGAGTTTGGGACACTGCTTTTCAGAAGTAGGAAGGATGTATTTTGCAGTGGAGGGATCCCAGTGTTAATTGAATCTGCTTGCTGTCAAGTACAAGAAGTTTGAGGTTTATTTGCATAGCAGTAACTGATCAGCTTGTACTGTGTTTGGCTGGCATGGGGCAAGACTGAGGGAGGGAGCAGCTGACCTGAATTGACCAGGGAGCAATTCCATGCCATGTAATGTTAGGCTCACCAGTAAAACTGGGATGGGGATAATTTATGGGAAGTAGCCACTGCTCAGAGGCTTGCTGAGAATTGGCCTGATTGTTCTAAGTGATGACCTTTGCATCATGGGTGGAGTTTTTTTTTTGTCTGTTGTGGGAATGTGTCCCTTTTCTTCTTTCCAATTCTCTCCCTCATCCTGTTGGGGAATGGGAAAAGCAAGCATGTGGCTGGATGGGAGCTTGCCTGCTTGTTGGGATCACCATGCTTGCGATCAGTGGGTCTCAGTTCCTGACCTGGTACAGCCTGGGCACAGTCACTTTGGTCACAGTGTGATTAAGTCTGCCCGACTGCAGGGAGGCTGTTTCCCACCTAGGTCTGCAGAGAGTCAAGGCAAGAGGAGGTATGGCCAAGAAAAAGCTGCTGTGGCTGATTTGTATAGAGTTTTCCTGAAGCTTCCTCTGTAAATGAGATTCCAAATTACAAGTTTATATAAAAACAATCAACGTTTTTTCTTTGTTCAAGAATATTGTATCAGGATGTGCAGCTGGCAATAGATCAGAAAATATTGGAAGGCGTCTTGCAAGTCAGCAAGGTTTGGAAAGCAGAACTGAATGTGCAAAAAGGGATGTACTCTTCAGCCCATATGTCAATGAAAAATTCCCTAAGAAAGGTAATTGCCTAACCAAATATATTAGATGGGGAAAGCTTTTTTTTTGTTTGTTTGTTTTTTACTTTACAAAAGCAACTTTATGCATAAAAGTATAAAAGCAATTGGATTAACTTGTAGCTAGTCAAAAGCCACTTGTATGTTAATAGCTTCTTGGGGAAAAAGATAGGTTTTTAGAGCAAACTTATTGTGTTTCTAGTGTATTTCAGTAGCTCTCTTAGTAAACGAGAGGAGATGCATGATTTCACTTAGTATTTTAACCTTACATTTCTGAAATTTAAGGGCATAATGGCATCTTAAAACTCAGTGTTGCTTTAATTACTTTTAGTAAGAATTTTTATCTGTAGTTATTAAATTCACAAATTATTCTTAAACACTGTGGTATTTATTTTAAGGTTCAAGGAATGTAAGCAAGTCAGAAGAAAACTTGCTAACTCCAAAATGTCACAATAAAGTCGTTCACCGAATGTCATGGAATAGTCCTGCTGTTACGGATTCTCAGGTGATCAACAAGAATGAGCAAATTCTGCCTGGACACTCTGAAATGGGAGTCAGCTCTTCAGAATCTGTTTTGATATTTGAAAAGCCACCAGTTATTCCAAATGAATTCAAATCTGCAACTGTAAGCAAACAGGAAAACAACGTGGAACTTGTGCTTTGTGAAGATGAAAATGAATCAACTACAGAAACATTACTGAAAGTTAAGCAAGCCTTCTCTGCATCTGGTAATATTCTTCACAACTTGATAGGTGATAAAAAGTCATCCCTCTCAGTTGTAGCAAGTGAAATATTAAATGAAACTCCATGTCCCTCAGGGCTCAGTTCAGCAAAAGAATTGTTAGTGGAAGAAGTTTCTGAACATGTAGTAAATACAAAATCCAGAGAGCTGTTGCACCAATTTCATCAATCTTCTGCTGCTGATGAACAGCAATCAAAAAAAGAGGGAATTGACATTTTGGAGAAAAGAAACTTCAAAACTTCTATTGAGATTGAACTTCAGGTCCCAAAACCAGATATAAAAAAAGTAAAAGAACCTCCTATGCCTCAAGTACTAGCCAAGGAAGATAAGTGTACTGTTGAGAACAGTTCAGCAAAAGATGACTTAGACAAATCAGATTTCTCTGGAAGAAAAGAGGCAATAGAATTAATACACTCACAAACAGCTGAAAACTCTACGGTAAAGTGCTGTAACTTGGAAGAGAGTACTGCTAAAACTTCTTTGGCAGGACAACTGCCTACTTCGCAGTTGCCTAAATCACAAAATGAAATGGGCAACCAGTACTTGAAAGCTGAAAATTCAGATAAAGTTTTAGTTAAAATATCAACTGTTTCTGACCATGGGAAGGTTTCTGACCACATACAGTGGTTCAACCAGCTTTCATTAAATGATTCAAATTCCGCAAGCATAACTAAACCACCTCTGAAGTTTCAACGTACTCCAGTTAGACAGTCTGTAAGGAGAATGAATTCCCTTTTGGAGGCTAACAGACAATCTGTAAGCTCTCAGACGGTTAAATCTAGTGGTGTTGGTTCACCACTTGTTAAATCTTTGAGCTATGATTCTGCCCTATTCCCCTGCACAGAAAAACCCTCAAAGAATTCCATGCTTTTGCCACGCAGGAGTGAAAGCACACGTGACCAAGTTTCTGTAGCTCATAAGCAGCTAGACTTAACATCCAAATCATGTTGCAGGCCATTAAATCCATCAGACAAGCCTGATGTTTCTGTCAGAGCTGTTGGAATCCATGAACAAAAAACAACTGTTCGTCCATCAAAGTCTGTTCTAGAAGATCTAACCAATCATGAAATGGTTAAATCCAGTTTGAAAGTTAATGCAAATATAAATATTCCAGGTGCTGCCCAAGAAAAATCTATAATCACAAGAAGTGCTTCAGGAAGAGAAAGAGTTCGTTACAGAGGCTCTCCAAAGAATCCAATATCTGAAGTAAAACTGCTACCAACTGCAAAGCCTGTAGACTTATAAGAACAAATGTGATGGCTAAATGGGTTCTTTGTAACTTGGTTAACTTTTGGAAAAATCTAAATTTGTATGATATTTTGTAGCTCTTTATATTTGTAATTTTTCCTTTGTTTTAAATGAATGAGTTGTGAAGATGTACAAATAGCTATTTGTTTCATGTTGAGGTTTTCTTCATTTACTGAAACTTCTGTAAATGCTAGTCAGTTCAAGTAAATGAATTTGACTTATAAAACAATCTGTTAATCTGTAAATAATCTAACAGAAATGTTTGTGTTAGATCTCAAATTTTGATCATCTCAGCTTCTAAACATGCTGCATCTCCCAAAACTGTTCTTGCAGTATTTAGATTAAGTTCAGAAACAATTTCTCAAAGATTTAAAACAAATATAACAGACATGTGAAGGGAAGTGTTTTGATGCTGAGCATTAGCAGTTAAATTAATTTACTTTTTAGTTTTAAGTGTACTGTAGCACCCCTTGATACTACCAAGTTGGACCTCATATGAGCTCTATTTCTTTTGAGACAATGTTTGTAATTTTTGTTGGAGTAAATTGGGAGTGTATTTTACTAGTTGAGTAGGTAAATGTCAAAACATAATCCATGTGTGCACACACTGGAGAATTATTAGAACAAAATGTGCAGTTTATTCAAGAACTGAAAAGTCTTAAAACTTCATCCAGTGTTGTGTACTACAGTAGGTACCAAGTATTTTCAGTTACGAGTAATAAAATGTTTTATCTTTAATATGAGAGGGGAGTTTTAACTTATTTTTAGAGCTGTAGAATTATGTTAACTGTGTGGTGCAGAAGCTGGGTGTAGATGCTGAAAATGTTGCAAGAGATGAATGTGAGAAGCCATAGCATGTTAAAGGTTGATTTGCACAAGCAAATGTTTACATCTTTTGGAATGAAAACTGTTTGTCTGTCATCAGTTGTAAAATTATTTAAGAGTAAACACTTGAAACCATTCATTAGCTTTTTGTGTGTGAATTGCTTATTGGCAAAATGCTAGAGCTGAAGCACTGGGTACTTTTGGTTTTAATAAAACCATTGTTTTATCCCTTTTCTGAGCTTGTTCTTTTATAATGACTTGAAAAGTTAGATTATGCTGTTATATGCAGACTGTAGACACCAAAATTAGTAAGTCTGAAAATACTGAGGCCAGAAGTAAATCTGTTCTGGCTGTCCTTTTTGTTCATCTTAGCTACATGTTTGTAATTCTCACAACTAGCAAAAGGCACGATGCAGTATAGTTTATCAGCCGTAGTCTTCTGAATCTCTTAAAAGGATATGTTAACCAAAAGAATAGATCTTTTCTGTTCCCTATCTCCTTCCCCCTGTATCCACCAATTTGCAAGCTGAATTGGTTCAGCTACTTGATCTGTGGAAACCTCCTGCCTCACTCTTGCTACATTCCTGTAATACCTAATGCCAGGGAGGCAGGCATGAGGGGATCTTAACCAGATTGCTTGGTGCTATGGTTAAGAACGGGAAGCTTCAGCTTCATGAAGTAAAGGAGTGAATATTGCAGTTCACCACCATCCAAAGAGGAAGCTGCTTCTCTTGGCAACATGTTCCTACTCCCTGCCTTAAACTGGTGCTGGCAGATCCCTCAGTAGGCTGAGCAGGCACCAGAACACCATGTTTTGGATCATCTCAGGTAAGGATCAGCAAAACATCTTCCAGCTGTGATTGCTGATGCAAGGAGGTAGGAGCTGGAAACAGGACAGGAGGAAATAAAGGCAGGGTCAGGAAGAAAAATGAGGTCTGACTCCTCTAATAGTGAGGTGTCACACTGATGCTTGTTTAGAAGATTAAGATTTGATTGTCAAAGCCGCATTAGCATTCAAAATATTTGGTATATATTAACAGTGTGTGGAGCAGTAAGCTACTTTTGATCATCCATTCAAGCTAGTCTTGAAGCATCTAAATTTAGATTCTTAGGGGGAATTTGGTAGGGCCCTGACAAAGAAACCTGTATCAGAAAAAAATGGTTTAAGGAAGTTCTGGTTTTAGAAGTTTTGCAGAACAGTTTGGACAAACATCCCTTTATGTAAAGCTGATTATGTTTCGCTGAAAGAAACACTGCCAAGTGAAGTCCCTTCTGCTTAATCCTGCAAGTTACAACTTTCATAATGTACCAGAGACTGGTAAAAAGAGAATAATCAACATGTACCAGTGCAGTTCATGGGACCATTGTGGTTTATGGGGCATAATCTCAATTTTTTTGTGGTCAGCTGTACTAAACTGGGATGTGATGCATTCCCATCAGCAGCAGTGAAAGTGTGACACATAAAATAACCTTTAGAAGCTACTGTTTGCCACGTGTTGTATTAGATGAGCGACTCCACTTAGCAGGACTTTTGTAGTTACCTTTTTGGTAACCTCCACACTGCATGATGTGTCTAGATTTGTTTAATTGGAGCCATTTACCTTCAAGGCCTTGGAGATGGTTGCCGTGTTGCTGCCCTGTAAACCCGCCGTTAGGTAACACTGAGTAAACCCATGGATCATAGTATTGTAGAGACAGAAATCACAGTAGGAAGATGGATACTCTCCCAGGAGTATGTAATTATTTCTGTCACCGTTAAGGCATCAAAATCCTTCAGTTTTATTTTTAGACTGTTAAATTAAAAAGGGAGGTTTTACTTTCCCCGAGCTCTGTGTGTATGGGCCAAAGCCCCCAGGAGCTCCCTGTAGGTGCGGGCAGCCCCGGCTGCGCACGGAGGATGCGCGGCCGCGGAGCCGCCGCCCCGCAGAGCCGCGCTGCGAGCGGAGGTGAGCGGGGCGCTCCGGCCCGGCGGCTCCGGGCTGCTGCCGAGGGGAAGGGAGGGGATGGCGGCCCGCAGGCGGCGGAGGGCAGCGGGAAGGCTCTGTGGAAAGCAGATGTTTGCCCTCGAGGCGGAGGCTGCAGAGGCCGATGGAGCGGGAGGGCTGCGGGAGGAGCGCGGTGCGCTGGCGGAGCCGCGCACAGGCCGAGCGGGGAACATTCCCAGCTTTGAGGGTTTCAGCCATTTTTGCAGCAAAGGCGTTTTCAGGTGCCTTGAGCCGGAGGCTGGAGCATCGGAGCATCTTTAGACGTCTGGCGTGAAGAAATCAGGCAGCTGCGCGTGTGTTAAGGAAGACAAGGGGAACTCGAGGGGGTTTTGTTTATCCAGGGGACTGGAAGTGATGCATTTTAATTAGTGTCTGATGTGAGGGGGAAAGGAGCTTTAAGAAGACAAGCATTCTGATTAAAATTCAGCCTAATAGAGGACAGTAAGTGGTACTTGCTTGTGGTTTTTTTGTTGTTGTTGGCGGCTTTGGGGTTTTTTTCTCCTAATTAAACCGCACCGTGCAGCCAT
This sequence comes from Poecile atricapillus, assembly GCF_030490865.1. Taxonomy (NCBI): domain Eukaryota; kingdom Metazoa; phylum Chordata; class Aves; order Passeriformes; family Paridae; genus Poecile; species Poecile atricapillus. The sequence goes on along the minus strand of NC_081249.1, from coordinate 150,330,737 downwards.
TTAATGAAATGGATTCAAGGAAAGAAACAAAATCTATTTGCTTCAGGTGGGAAACACGGTGCATAGGAAGTCGGAAGCCTTTTGTCTTAAGGTGCAAACAAAACAAATCCAGGTTGTTCGGCAGGCTCTTATTATTGTTTTTCAGGCAAGGAAAGAATAGAGCCTGGAAAACACAGTTCCTGGATGAAGAGTTCTTGGCTTTTAGACCAGAGCTTTATAAATAGCATAATAAACATGGAGGGGGTGGATGGTGTAGTGGATGACGTATTCTCATCAAATGAAAAAGTGGATTCATTTTGTTTGCAGCGACTATTAATTAATGTTATGGGAAAATGCAAATCAGCAAATTGATTTCTGCAGTTTGCTGCTTAATATTTCTTTTAGAAGAGAAGAACATATGCACCCTATTCCCTCCCTGGCTCCCCCCACCCAGTTTCCAGCTGGCTAGACTTCCAGCTGCCCCTAGAACCTGTGGTAGTAAACTGTATAAAGTCCAATAGTAGAATCAGATGTTATTTCTGCCATGTGTGTAGGACTTTTTCCCCCCAGTATAATTTATAATCAAATTCCTTTCTTTTTGACAGGATGAAAGTGGCTGCCACTATGATAACTACCTTGCTTTGCAACATGATATTTCTGCTGGCGTTTGGATTCGCTTCAGCTTTTAGCCACAGCCCGAGGACACCTGACAGGGTTACTGAAGCAGATATTCAGAGGCTCCTCCATGGGGTTATGGAGCAACTGGGCATTGCCAGACCCCGGGTAGAATATCCAGCACATCAGGCTACTAATCTTGTTGGTCCACAGAGCATTGAAGGTAGCTAATTTCTATTTTGAGTTATGATTAACTTATTAGTATACTTTGGTAACAGTTAGTATTTTGTTTTTAGATGCAGAAAGAATATCTTGAGCTTAAAGTCATAGACTCCTTCACCATGTTGTTATTTGATTTTTGTTTTAAAATCACCATCCATCTTCCACCTTCCTTAATGTGATGTTTTTGGCCGAAGTATTGGGCTTTTTTAAGGTACAGGCTTTGCAGAAAAAGTTATGTTGACTTGGAATTGTCTGATCTCTAGTGCCTAAAAACAATAGGTTTGATAAATTATTCCTGAATACTATGTATAAATATATTACACATATGTTTCACATTAAACGAATATTATCTGTAGAGCCCAAATTCCATGGCTTTTTAGAAACTTCTGCAAACCAGAAGAGGTCAATTGGTTGTGGTGCCATGTGAGATAAAGGGATAAACCTTACACTGGGGGTGCTCCTCTCCCTGTGTCCACAAGTAGCATCTCAAAACCATGTTGCAGGGATGAATGCTCTGGGCTCAACTTCATTTTTTTTTGGCCAGTACCTCTGATCTCACACTGTGTAATTTTCCTTGGCGTCAGTCTTCTATAGTTAGGTAAATAATTTGAAATATCTGGCTCAAATGTTAGGATATTTGGATAATGTTTCAGAGTGTTGCTATTTTAACTGAACAAACCAGCTTTTATTTTGTCATGACAGCAAAAGGTTGAAGGTATGAAACTCCAAATATTATTGTTTATGTGTGAATATCAAAACAGGGCAGAATCCCTCAACCTTCCTCTCAGAATTAAGTCAATCTGACACAGTGCAGTAAGGCATCCCAGTTCATAAGTCTATGTTCTCTATTTTATCCTCATTCTGATTTGCAGACTGACCTACCCAAACAGACACAATTGCTTTAATTGAGACCAAGGAGAGGATTAAAGCTGAATAGGCATTTCTTCCAGATAACTGCAGACCTAAGTTTATATATTTTCCGAAGAAACTTTGATGGACACACATTTTTCTGCAAATTTAAATAACAGATACTAGTTTAAAGAGCATCATTTGGTCTGTACCCTTTTCTCCTTTAAGAATGTTCATGCGCAGAGAAATCGGGACAGATGGTAGGAGTGATTTTACTCTCATTTTTCCTCTTTTTCCTAGATATTTTTTTTTAAAAAGAGAAACCTTAGAAAATATAAGCAAATATGAATCTATGTCAAATATTTAATCTTGGCTGTTTGATGTTAGTTTCTAATTACAGTGTTAGCAAAACCGGTCTGTGCATCTCTTCATATAAGTATCAAAAGTTTTCTAGTGTTTGTGAGGTTGAAGTAATTGCTAGTGTTCCAGTCATCCCTACAGTCTTCCACAAGCAGCAGGTTGGACAAACATTTTTTTGTTTCTCCTTTTATTTTTTTTTTCAAATTAAAAAAAATCCATCTGCGTATGTAACAGAGTAAAACTGAAATCCAATTGATTTATCATATTTAACTCTCTGTCTTGCTCAGATGAGGATGACTCTCTTTCTGGTTTTTTGTGGGTTTTTTTTCAAGCCTACCATGGATATTTAACGGTCTATTGAGAAATTTCTGCAAAAGTAATATGGTCTTGTGGGGTGAACACTGTCATTCAGAAATAGGCAAGCAAAACAGACCTTTGAATCAAATGTTGCTTTTTACTGAGTATTCTGTGGTGAGTTTTTAGACAGTAACTACTTACTCTTCCTTTGGTTTCTTGGGTGATGTGTATCTGTCTCTAGGTATGTATGTCTAAAAGCATCTAATTAGAAACTTCAGCCTAAGAAAGTGTTGTTTCCAGTTTCAAGGTTAATGTGGTCTTACATCATTGAACAAAATATTTTCTCATACTGCTGTTTTAAACAAGTACATATAATTCAGTGAATTTCCACTGTGAATCCATTTTTAAATATAGACCATGAATTATAGGATAGCTAATCCATCAAAACTTGTATTTCATTCTAGAAAAAATAAGTCCATATGTTTTTAGATAATGTCAGTACAACATTTCACATTCTGAAGAATTCACCTATGGACTTTCCATAATATAGTCACACTCTTTTCACTGGATAATAATTCCATATGCAAGTGCTTAAAAAATTCTACATGATAATAGAAAGGAAAGCTAAGGAGGAAGGAAAGAAAGGCGTTTTTCAGTTATTAGAATATATCACAGCAAAACAGGGTTTTCATCATCAATACCATCATGGCAAAGTGGTAAATCACCAACTACTCTTCTGAACTACTCTTCTGTCTTCATTGGGATTTACTGAAAGTAAAAGTTGGACAGTTAAGTTTGGTATAAAATGCTTATTATTTATCAGAAATTCTGAGCTGCCAGAAGTGTTGACTTCCAACCACTTTTCAGACTGCAGGTTCCAGTGACCAATGTAAAAATTTTAAAACCGGGTTCATTCCATGCCTGCATTCTCATCATTAAGGCCCTGACTTCTCTGGAGTGCATTTGTTTCTCATTTTGACTAGATACTGCATCTCAGCATAAAAACAACCCCCTATCAATTAGACTTGAATACATTTAGTGTGTTCCTATAGAAGATGGTTTTACTTAAAAGGTTTTTGTCAGAAATAGCCCCAGCAGCACAGACCTGCAGCATTGTTGACAGCTGTCACTGCCATCAGCTTCAGCTGAGCCACAGTTCCAGAGGAACTTCCACTTTCAAAAGGCCAAGAATTCACCCACTGTATGTGTACACTTGCAAGCAACATACTGTCAGGAAAAATTAATTGTTATGGCTTTGGAATTTAGAAACAAATTTAGGCTGCTGTAATATAAACAGGTTTACTCTAGCAACCTGGTTATAACAAAATGTTTTTAAATTTGAATTATTATTATAATAACATTTCCCATGTTATTATTATTTCCATGAATACACAACAGAAATATTATTGCTGTTAGTTCACAAGCAGATTTCCTGATCATGCTTATTTTCTATCTCAGTTTTTTTTCTGGTGCTAATCATTGTATTTTGATTTTAAAACGCTAAAAAACAGAGGGTGGATGTGTTGTAAGAAACTGTACATGATCATTCCCATCCTTACCTTCACACCCACCCTATCCCTCCCCCCTCCAAAAGAAGTTTAGTTCTGACTTGGCTGTAGAAAGTTCAGTCAAAAACATATTCAATACCAAAGAAAACTAAAAAAGAACACTTTTCAGAAAATACATTTATAACATATGCTCTCTTTTTGAAGTGACCAGATAGTTTTCTTATTGATGGGTAAAAAAAAAAAAACCCAGCTCGTTAATTGAAAGAAATTTCTGCCTTTTCTTGTGTTGAAATCTTTAAACACATGGCTTTTTTTAAAATTTTTTTTAATCTTCTCCTTTGTGTTTGTCAATTTACTGTTACTTCAGGTCAGGCTGCTAAAATAGGAGTAGTGTCTAGAAAATGCCTGATAGAAAGTTTAACGTACCAGGAAATTCCTGTGAAGTTCAAGGAGGTACAGAGGCAGCGTGAGCTCTCTTCCTTTGCTAGGGCTCTTCTAGTTAAGTGAAATAGGACAAATATATCCCAGAAGTGGGAATTTTCTGGCTGATTCCCTGTGCTCATGTACTACAGCCAGCACAGGGTGCATGGCATAGCAGCATGGCAGGAGCCAAACTGAGCCTGCCTGATGAGTGTCAATGTCAAACATTTTTCCTGGCTGAAAAGGGTGTCTTGGGAGCAGCTGTTTTTTTGCTGGCCACTTAATAGATTTCTCTTTCTGTATATCCCCTAATTCCAAAAAGTAATAAACTCATATTATCTAGTCTAATTTCTCTAATAATATTCACTTTCCTCCTTAATTCATCTTATCAGAAAGCTATATTTGAGTCACTTAGCAGCATCTATAAAAAGACTGGAAAACATAGAAAAGCAAATTAGGAATTTTTAGTGAGTAGCTGTGTTTCTGTGCTTACTGTTCAGCTTATCACTAAAATACTATGCAAGGCTTACTGGGATATATTCAAGCTTTCTGCAGATATGAAGGGGTCTGCATCTATGTTAAAAGAGAAAAAAAAGAATAAAATAAAAAATGCATTCAACATTTCAAAAAACAACATTTTTTCTGTCTGGCAGCGCATTTATGAAGTAACAGACAACACTTATTTTTCTTTCCTTGCATGCTTACAATTTTGTGCCAATATTTAAGGGGGTTTTTTTGTTTGTTATTGTTTGGTTTTCAGTTGTTTTCCTTTTTCTGAGGGGTGGAAGAGCATAAGCGTATAATGTAAATTTCAGGCCTGTTTTACCCTGCATAGGACAACAGTAAAAATCTCACTAAAACGCACGGGGGCACCAGTAGCTCGTCTTGAACGGTTTATAGCACCTCATAATTGGAAATGTGAAGTCCCATTTTCCTTCTGCAAATATTGCCTACCATAAATTCAGTACAACAGGAAGCCTCTTGTGTGGTTTGTTTGTTTGTGTTTGATTCAGTTGCTTTTATTTCTTAAAACCACTTCAAACAAAATAATTGCTGCTAAAGGTACTGGCATGACAGCTCAGAGTGTGAAGTCTTCAGTCTGCAGAAGAGGCATAATGCTGTCAACCTCAGTGACAGCTTTAAATGATGTCTCTAAAATTGTGGTTGTTTGTAGGTATAAGGAAATTTTAAAAATACAATGCCTCTTAGGGAGGCTTTTTATTCTCCTGCAGAGACTCCTCGTAGCTACTGGGAACAGGCTGGGGTTTATTTGATTATTTTGAAAGGAAATAAGTATGTTTATTGTTTTAGAAAAATTGTAGTTACTGTTTCTCAGATTGAGATGATAAAATTCAAGTCTGGAACATTATGCAAATATGTCTACTAACAACTAGTTATTAATGACTTGTCAGCACAGACTCTGTATGAGTAACACTCTACATCACACCTACTGTCCATAAAATCATGTAGATTCTTATGCATGGTAATAGTGTCTATTTTGTTTGCATTTTACTAATAAGAAAAGTCAGGGTTTTCTTATTAGTAAATAGGTGTATTACTTTGCTGTCTGTCCTGTATCATACCTGCAAGCAGATACTTGTTTCCTACAAGAACAGTAAAATGTTTGTATTAGAAAGTTGCAGAAACTGTTGCTGATGAATTCCCTCAGTGAGACCAGTGCAGAAATGACCTTTGCACTCATTCCCTTTCGGGCTAACACGTGCTGTGCTTATACCCCAATAGATTTGGACTTCCTTGGCTGACTACAGGCAATAATGGTACGATATCTGGGGGTCAGCAAACAGAGCAGTGTGATGGCTGCAGCCTCTTTGCTCCAGTTTGGGTGCTCTGTGCCAGTCTGTGCCAGCATCTGGGGGGAGCCGTGTCGGAGTGCGAGGCTGGCTGCACAGGGCTCAGCTGGGCACACCTCCCACAGCCAGGGAGGCTGATTTGTTTCTTGCTGTGGTTTTTGGTTTTGGTTTGTTGTTTGTGTTTTTTTATTCAAATTATCCTAATAGCCCAGAAAATGTGATTTCAAAATTCAGTATTGCAATATTTTAAGGTAAAATAAAAGTGGCAAACCTACAGTTTTTTATACAATATGTAACTATCTAGATTTGTATAGATTTGACTAAAAATACCTTTTTTTTTTTTGCATTTTATTCAACAAATTGTAGTGTTAAGTATAAGCAGTATGAGGCAGTGATGCATGTCATAAGAGAGGTGCCTTAGAATGCTAATTTCTGAATTTAATGACGGTGCCAAATGACTGCAGCAGCATGCAGTGGATTTTCTTTATCTGAGTGATACGGCACAGGTCTGTGAAGAAAATGCACATAAAATGTTTATACCTCTAACACCACAAACAGGAAAATGATGAGGTGACATGACTTTATTTTTATGAAGGAAAAATCTTTGAAACTTTGGCCTGTAATATCCTTGATTCCATATGAATTGAGAAGCCATGACCAGCAGTGAATAATAAGAAAGCCAAGCCAGAATCTGGTGTGCTTGTCAGAGAAGTCAGTGCATGGAGAACATGAGAAGAAAAGAGTATTAATCCCTGTTTCTCTCTAGATCTCTGTTATTTGCAGGTGGATCTGACTGAGGAACCTTTTTAGATTTGCTGCTTTGAAGCCTTTTCTTGAAACATCCTCCTCTTGTGATTGCAGGAGGGTGTGCAGGCATCACATACCTCTGCTGAGGAACCAAGAAGATAAAGTGACTCCAACTCTTAAAAGTTCCTACTGACCACTGTTATGTGGTACAGACTACTGCTGCTATTCATAAAGTCATCTTTAAAAGATGCCACCAAAGGAGAAAAAGTCACATCTCGAGCAGCTTTTGGGAAAGAAAGATGGCAGGTCTGTAGGGATTTACAATTAAGTAGATGGTTGTGTACCTAAAGATAATTAATCAATTAGAATGGGATTTGTAGCCACAGTTATTTTTTTGTACATGTTAGTAGGGGGAAAAATCCAGTAGGAGAGGTAAGAAACCTGAAGAGGAGAGTGAATATGATAGCTTCTGTATTGTCTGATGCTTTATAGTAACTGTATTTTCTAATATTGGCAGATGGTATAGAGAAATTTGATAAGAATCTCTGAAATTCCATCTACCATGGGAATATGGTCCCAAAGTATTTTAAAAAATCTATCAGCGAAGATAGCTTAATTATCATGATCTCTTGTTTTCAAAGATTATTTTCCTTGCTTGTCTGTCATGAGGAGACTGAGGGGAGACCTCACTGGAGTTACAAATTCCTCAGGAGAGGAAGAGGATGGACAGGTACTGATTTTTCCTCTGTGCTGAGCAGTGACAGGGACCAGGGGAATGGCCTGTGGTTGTCAATAGGTTGGATGTTAGGGAAAAGTTCTTCACCCAGAGGGTGTTTGGGCACTGGAACAGGCTCTCCAGGGCAGTGGTCACAGCACCAGCCTGACACAGTCCAAGAAGCTTCTGGACAATGCCCTCAGGCACATGGTGTGACTCTTGGGGATGCTGCTGTTCAGAGCAAGGGGTTGGACTTGTTGATCCCTGTGTGTACCTTCCAACAATGCATATTCTGTGATTCTCTGAGCATGCTAGGATTTATGCCTAGCTGCATTTCCCACCTGAATTTTAAACTAACTTGCAGTAAGAGAGTACTTTTAAGTTTACTTGGTTCTTTGAAGAGATACTTCAGAAATCTAGAGAAAGAAGAGACTCTTACTGTTCTTGATTTTGGTGCTGTGCCAGGAGATAGGATCTCTGGCACTCTCCAGAAGTTTCCAGAGCTTTTCTCCTTGTGCTTGCCATGGTGCGTGTGCTCAGCTGTGCTCTCATCTGCTGGGATGAATGAGAAGAAGAATGTTGTCAGCTGAAGAAGCTTCTTCTTCCCCTTGGGATGCTTTAGCACATCAGGTTAGCTGATCTGAGTCTCTTTTGCAGCACCAAAGAGCAGCGTTGGGCCTGGTCTTACCCACCAGGGTTCTTCATCTCCCCACTCCGTTGTGTCTCCGTTGTGTGCCAGTGCTTTTATCCGAGTGCAAATCAAGCCTCATCTTGACTGGGGTGGTTTTGCATGGCAAAGCCTCTGCTTTTGGAGTTCTGAGGTAATTCTGGCTCACCAGGGCAGGGGCTGGAGCCTTCTAGCACTGCACTGGGAATGCTCACCAGGGGGCTGTTTGGGACAGGTGGGAAATCTGCCTTGTAGCAGCCGTCAGACAGGCATGGGAAGGTTTTAAACCTGCTGGAGAACCAGCTGGGACTTTGAGCCATCTGCATGGAAAATGGAATTGAATGAATATCAGTGGGGAAATGGACATGAAAATTTTCTTAGGTTTGGTGGAGCAGTAGAGACAAAACATGGACATTCTGAATGTTCTTGGTGCATCCAGGTTTCACATTACAGGAGTGAAAGGAGAATTTTTCTCTGAATGTGTTGACACTGATGGAGCATTTGGACTTCTCATGCAGCTGGTGTCAAGTGTTCCAGTCTTCCATTGGCACATTTACATTTATAGGATTGAAATAGTGTCCCATCCCTCATGGGATAAAGGAGGTCAGTTTTCCTTTTGTTGTCCTGTATCCCAGAACTGTGTGTTGCACACGTGGTCAGTAGTGAGGCTGTGCTGGGGCAGTGACAGGAAGGTGCAATTTGCTGCCTGTGTTGGATTTTGTTCTCTGCTGCTTTGTGGTGGCTGCAAGGCAGAGTGGCAGAGGGGCCCGTGGCTGTGTACTGCACAATGCACTGAGTGGGTAAAAAAGGTCAGCTTATCCACATGGTCAAGTGCAAAAGCCACTGTTAAGCTGAAGAACAAGTTAATACAATCCATTAGAGAACTGTTCAACCAAGGCAGGCATAGGAGTTTGCTTTTTTTTGCTTTGTCAGCAAGTGGGCTGCTGGATTTTTTTTATTGTGTATACAATTTGAATACTAATGACATATAAGCTACTGTTATAAATTTATTGTGAGAGGCGTGGGCATTACTTTGGTCCTAACCATTTCACAGTAAGAGCCTTTAATATCTTAAATATTTGTACTGTTTGTAATTAAAATATTGGATAAAACAGAATTATTTGCTGAAAGCAAGGTCAGTAATTGTGAGATGTGTGTGCTTAAGGCTTTAGAAGAAATTGCCCTTCTGCAGAGAAATAGAAAATTAGTCTTTATAGTTTTAAGAAACTTTGTGTCATTAAGAAGACAAGCTGACTCTGGAATCTGGGATGCCTGAGCATGTATAGCTGTAGTGTTCTTGTGTTTCTCGAGGCATGCTCTTGAATGGTTAAGGAAGTTGGCTAGGTTTGCATTTTTCCATTCTTTGTTCTCCTGTGCCTTTTCTCCTTCCCTATTCTCTTAGCAGCTTCTGTGGGATAGACAAAATGTGATAATTTATATTTTTTTTCAGTTCTTCTTACTTCCTGTGCTTAATCAATTTGAGCAAACAGGATAGGACTCTCTAAGATGAAGCTAGCAGAATAATAATTACAGCATTGGAGAAGTAAAGCCTTTAGAAGTGTTAGGTAGGGTAAGGAAAATGTAAATGCATTTCCTGTATTCAGGATTTTTTGAGAGTTCACATGATGGGTGGTCCTGCAGATAATAGAAGAGAAGAAAAAGTTAGTGGATGATGTCCCAGTTTAACATATAAGAGCACTAGGAAACATTCTGTCAAACCTGCCTTTGGGGAGATGTTCCTTTTGAATGTGACAATAACACAACAAATGTAGATACAGCAAGATGACTGGGGATGAAAGTGCAGGATAATATGGGAAGCCAACAGTATTAAAGAAAAAAGATGTATCTCTGATTTGTTGAGGAGACACTGTAAACAATCTTGAAGATTTTTCCCAGTGATAAGAGCAAATAGTCCAGATTAACAAAAGATCTTGCAAAGTAGGAAGTATGGTATTACGTCTCATTAATACATGTTTGCTCCCTTGGGAACCTTGGGCAAATGGGATAAGCTATACCAGGCTTCCCTTGCAGCTCTTGTTTGTGTGGAGTTTGTACAGGTCAAGAGAAGAGATGTTATTTCTGCTCAGGGAAAAGATTCCCCTGTGAATCTGTGAGGGGCTTGGACACTCTGAGGTACCTGGTATGACTCACTAAGTACAGGGATTTAATTTGGGATTTGGGATTTATTTACTCACAACGCATACTCATGATCTGTCCTATTTTGTTTCTCCATGCTAAGATTGGCCAAACTACCTCTGTTCTGAATTTTTAATTGGGGTAACTCTATCTTCACTGTGACATGAGAAATGGTTTAAATGAGACTGAAAGGAAAATTTGTCCTCTTGTTTCTCTTTAAATGTTCTGCAATAATTTTTCACTTTTGAAAATCCATTCTCATTGACTTTCTTAAACTGACTCTTTTGGGGGACAGCACTGCCAATTTGTATTTGACATGGAAGATTGCTCTCCAGAGATTTGTTCCCACTGTGCTTTGCACTACCAATAGATGGGTAGCAGCAGCTAACACTTCAGTGGACTAACAGCATTTCCATTGGATGTGTATGATCAGGGAAATATTCTGTACCTGCAAGAAAGTAGTTGCTTCTTATGTTACCTTTTTTTTTTTGTTTGTTTGTTTTTTGTCCTTCAAGAATGGAGTGGTTGTGTTGCCTGCATGGGTGGGAAACCCATAAAGACAGCATTGCTCTCACAAAGAAATGAGCTGAAATGTCTACACTTTAAACTTAATCATTCCAAGGATCTCTAACTAAAATCAGCTGATAAAATACTTTTCCAGAATTATAATAATGGTGAGTGGCATTGTTCTTTTTTTGTTTTCCACCCTGCAACAATTCAAGACTAATGCTAGAAGACTACATATATGCATATATTTTAAATTAAATTCAAAACTTAGGACAATACAGATCCTAGCCCCAGAGAACTAAACCTCTATCCTGTAGGAATGTGAAATACCTAATAATAAATGCTCACAGAAATCCTCCATGTGAAAGAGAGCTGATTGTTTTGAAGTGTTTTCTTTGCTAGTAGGTGGCACAGAAATGCCTGTTCATATAAGTAAGGAGACATGAAAAAACATAGTTTTATCTAGTTTTCTCAGTACAAGGGTGTTGTCTGTACTTCTCTGGATTTTTGTTAGTCCAAGTTCGAATACTTCAGTGATGTCTCTCGTGATTCCTTTGGATAGGAAACTGAAAAGTTTCTTGGTATTTAGTTGCCTTGTCTTTTTCTTTTCTTGAGGCTCTGCCTCAAAGTTCAAGAAACTGATCTTCTGCTATTTTTGTAGCTGACTGTATATGTTTGTATTCCAATATTTTGACTTGGTAGCTGCAGTGTATTTAATCCTAATACGTTTCTTTAAATCAGTATCGTTATAATACCAAAACTAATGCAACTCATGAGAGTTACTGTACATAATACCCCTACTTCGTATATTCATAGTACTTCATTTTTATTATTGTAGTCTTTGCTGAGTGCACTATTTATCAGAGTTTATAAGGAGTGATCTTTGCTGATGCTATTAAATCACTCAAGTGTGCTAAATTATGGCACCAGAGCAGGTGCTATTGTCTGCAGCTCTTTTGGAAAGAAAGGAGAAACCCTCAAATGATCCTGGACATTTATACCTAAAGGAAACAATCCTTTATATTAATATAAAAAGATTGGTTTGTACTCAGTCAAGGGAATTCTTGGCAGTCGGTTTAAACTTACATGTATATATAGCACACTGGAGCCTGCTAAGTACCTCTGTTTTCTTTATGGATGGAGCTTTGGTGCCAAGAGGTCTGCACCACATGCAAGCACAGATAGGCTTCTATCTGATGGATTGTCCCATAGTGAACCACATTGTATACAGGATGTTCAAACACGTATTGATTATGTGGTTCCGTAGTTTACAGCAGAATCATAACCTGATGCTTTTAAGTTCATATATGTAATCAATCTTCATGTGAAGGAACTCGGGACAAAAGAAGTATTTTATGCTATATATTAGACATTATATTAAATTACATTAGATTAAATGTATGTTGTATTTCTTTTTAACCTCATCACCATAACATTATTGTGTTATGAGTGTCATCTTTGTGTGGACTATGGACTAAAGGTATAATAAAGTTCAGAGTGGGTATAATGCTGTTCTGGTTTTAGTACCAGGTTGTGTGGTCAGCTACAGGCAAAACCCCCCAGAAAACAGAGATGTAACTTTTTTACAGGAAGTAGTTTTACATTTGTTATATATCTGCAAAACTTTTCTGCAACACTGCATTAAAGAATAAGGGACTTACTGAGGGGGAAAATTAGCACATTGATTAGATTTTAGTCCATTGTGCAAATAAAATGGAAATATATGTGCTTATAGACTAACTTGCTTCTAGTACTATAATGCCAACATCCAATGATCATTTGAAAAATTAATTTGCAAAATTTGCCTCAACTGCCACTGCTAAATGTAGAAATGAATACAAAATTTACATTTGGCATTTGAGTGCCTTCTGTTAGCAATTTTTGCAAGTGATTATGTTAGCTTACAATGTTTGGCTGTATAAAAGATGATTTAGGCTGGTAATGTTTATTTGTAATTTGGGACAGGAGTACTTGAATTATTCTTTTGGAGCAACTTTCATGTTCAGACGCTTTATTCACGTCTTCTGGATCTATGAAAAATATATAAATTTAAAATAAGACTATTTAGTGATAATATGGTGATTTTGCTATTTACCCAAGCAGTTGTGTCTGCATTCACTCTTTAACTCATATTTTCCAATTGTTCAAATTCCTTTTCCTCTCAATTCATTGTTAGTAGAATTTATATGTTGACTGTATGTTGTTATCCCTCATTATATAGGGTTTAAAAAAAATATTGCTTTGCTGTCACACAACCATCTCCATTGCTGCAGTGTGTGTGGTGGCTGTCTTTGTCAGAGAAAAAGAACGTGCTTGAAACTAACATTTTATTTGTCTGAAATTCAAAAGAATAGTGTACAATAGTATTTAAAAAACTCCACAAGCAGCTGGGGTTTAGCCTGTGGATGCATTTAGCCAGTAAGGCATGCAGAGAAGATCTGGGACAGATAATTATTTGTAGAGAGGCATACAGAGAGAGAGTGGCCTGAGCTTGGTTCCCAGATCTTTAGTGGAAGACCCTTCTTGTGAAAGGCAAGGCACCCAGCTGAGGTGGGTGGGAGGTGGCCACAGCACACCAGTTTTGGGTGCAGCTGCCCAAGCACAGCAGGCCCATCTCTGCCACTGGGTTACACAGCCTGCTGCACACTGCTGCTGTAACCCTGCAGTGATGGTGCTCTGGGGCCCACGGGAAAAGGTAGTCTTGTATGGAAAGGTGTGAAGTCACTGGCTGGGATGCTTTGTTGACTACTGTGGAGGTGGTATATGTAAACAAGAATTCCCATCAATAACAGGGACTCTTCACCACTTTTCATCATTACAACAGGAAGTGCAAATTTACATTTAAGAACTGGTTTCATTTAAAAATAATTTTTCTAGGTGTACACAACCTGATTTGCTAGAATACCCTGGGTCCCCAAGGACATTAATATCTTAAGCGCCCTTGGGACTTAACTTATTAATGTATTTCTGGGCTGTGCAGGTAGCATTTATTTTTACAGTATCATTAACATTGTCTTCCTGCCATGATGCTTGCCATATCTTCTGTTGTTAGTTGCTATAATGAACAGTAGTAGTATCAGTGACTGAAGATGATTGTGCTTTTAAAGGTATCAGGCTTCATTTTTTCTTTTTCTTAGCATTTACTTGCCTAAAACTTTCATAGTTAAGGAAAAAACAGCCATAAGACTAACAATATGTGGCCAATTTTGTTTCCTAGTTTCATTTTTAATATCTAAGTTACTGGATTTAGGTCACATGATTATGTTTCTAAAATAAATGCTTGAAATCTAAACTTGGATTTGCCTCTAAAACAATTATACATATATATAGAGAGAGATTGTATTTTAAGTTAAAGTCTAGATTACTTGCACCAGCTTAAGTGCTTACACTTTTAATCTTGTAAAAAGACTGTGCATAAATTGTGTTTGCTAGGTGGTGCACATGAGGGTCTCCAGCACTTGGGTCCTTATGGCAATATCCCAAACATCGTGGCTGAGCTGACAGGAGATAATGTACCAAAGGATTTCAGTGAAGATCAAGGATATCCTGACCCTCCAAATCCCTGCCCTATTGGAAAAACAGGTAATTCAGCTGTAGCCTTTGTACCTCTGTCTTCACTGTACATTTTTCTGTCTTTCAGCACTGTACAGCCCATGATCAGAAATGAGGAATTTTTCATTCTCTACCCTCGGAGAGGAACTGTTGAGAAATTGGGTGTTTCAATGTTTCAGCTGAGCTTTTTAAATTTTTTTTTAATTAATATGTGCACCTCCTCTATTGTTGTATGATGCTGGAGAAAGTCATGTGGAATAAATCATCTTGACCTCAGAGGAGAAGATAGCGAGATTTATGAGAGCATCATGTTCCCAAGGGAGATCATTTTTAAGATGGCCCCTGAAAAAAGTTATTCTGTACAGATGAGATTTACCCTTATTTTAGAGACTTTCACTGTGCCAAGAGGAATGAAACTGTCTGCCCTGATCTCCAACCCAGACCATGAGTCAATATTTAAGATACCTTGGCTCCAATCCATGTGTCTTTATAGCTCGCTGAGGGCACATCTGTGCCAAGAAGCGGAGAGCTCTGTGGATGTGCCCCGAGGCGCTGTGTGCGGGCTGGCCCTGGCAGAGGGGCAGCACGGCCAGGGGTGCCCGGGACACACAGAGCGTCCCCAGGCTGCAGCCACGCAGTACCCAGCCCTGCGGGGCCGCGGCTCAGGGTCGCTAACGCAGCCCTGCGTGCGCGCGATAGACACGCAGCCTGAGAGAACGGATCTCCTTCCTGCTGTTTGAGCCAAGGAATGACTTCCAGTACTGAGAGCAGTAGTAAAACACCCATTGGCTGCCTTGGGAGCTGGACTCTATTTTTCTCTCATTTTTTATTTGTGAGCTAAGAGATCTTTTCAAAATGTTTTCTGTTTAGTCTTCTTTTATGTTATTTGGATAATGCGGAACAGTTGTCTGTATTCTTATTTAAAAATATTCTAACTACCTTAGAATTCATCAAAAAATAATATTTGTTATGAAAAGTTTTGTGAAGTCTTTCTGCATTTCATTCAAAAATTTGACAAAATTTCAGGTAGTCCTCCCTTACTGTTTTCTATTGCAGCCCATTTGGTGATGATGCTTTCATCTTTTCTGAAATAATACCTCATTTTCCAATTTGCTCACTATAGCTGTTGGTCTGATAAGTTGCAAATTATGGGTTTAGATTTTCTCACACACACAAGCACACACACAGACTTTCTGTCTTCCTTGCTTGCCCATTTGACTTCTGGTCATGATCAGATAAATAAATTGAAAACATCGCATCCAGGGAAATGCCTTTGAAAATCCCTTCAATTCTTCTTTCTTAGGTGAAATAAAAGTTGTTAGCTAGGCTAATACAGTCAGATCTAGACATGGGGAATTTGCAGGGAAGTTCTGCCTGTTCAGATAAATGGCTCTGTCAGAGGTATGCTGTGAGTGAAGATAGTATCTGCTAGGATTAGGGTAAAATGTTTTTCAGAGCCTTAAATGGAAATTCAAGTGGTGACTGTATTATGCATACAAATTACCAGAGGCCTTCCTCAATCAGGTCTGTGGATTTGCTTAATGGAAAACAATTTTTCCAGTCACTGTCTACATATGCACATTCCACAGCAGGAATACATAAGCCTGGAGCACTTGAGCTGAAGACTTCTGGATTAGCAGTCATAGAGGACACCCATGTGTCCAGCTGCCCTTTGTGTTTTCTACCAAAAGACACAAATGCTTTGAGGTCTACCACACTTCTGTTGTCACCTGTTTCTCTCTTGATACAACCTTGTCCCTGCGGAGACTGAAGTAATTTCTAAATGTTTTAATAGTTTCTGAGTTACTTAGGTATGAAGAGTTTTCCCCTGTTTTCTATTGGCAATTTTATTTTTTTCCAATCCCAATGAGAAAAGAGAGAGAGCTGGATCTGTTGAACTCAGAATAACCTCCTCAGGTCATTGAATCAACTCAGTTTTAAGTTTTTACTGTTTCCCACATCTGAGGGAAGAAGATAATCCATCTGCAAATCTTTTTACATGATGACACACAAGGACAGAAGGGAAAGTCCACAGGTGTGTGCTCTGGAGTGCCTGTGCTCTGGCAGATGCAGTTGTTTGAGTGCCCAGCATCATGCCCTGGCTGGTAGGATCTCCTCGGGTATGTCTGCAAGGAACTTGGACTGCAAGCTCCCCATGCTGGCAAAGCAGTGGGAGCTCCAGGAGCAGACTCTATCCAAAAAGCTACTCTGACCTCAAGTTGCTGAAACTTTGTTTAAGCTAAAGATGACTTATTTTGGTAAAAAGACCGTAAGCTGATTTTTAAAAAGATATTATCTTGATGTCACACTGTCTACAAAACCATCCCTTGTGGTTAAAGGAGGTTTCTGGACCAATCGGATTAGTTACCAACCTACAGAAATGCCTTCATCATAGAACTCCTGCTACATAGCATTTTTATGAGATCCTATGATGCAGAAATGGTTTTCAGCCATTTTGAATAAAGTGCAAACCAGAAATGGAGCTCCAGGAGAAGCTACTCAGTGAAAGAAATTCTGTCTTTGCTCACAGCATTGCTAAACCATGACCTCCAAAAGTATTGCCTTGCCCATTTCTAAAACTACTTGTGAGCATTTAAAAAAGAAAATAATATCCCTTTTGAATCAGAACAGGATTCAGTTCTAGGTAAAATCAAGTGCAATAATTTAAAGAAAAACATAAAGGAGGGAAAGAGTGTGGAAAAGAAATCCCTTCAGTTGTCATTAAGTTGTGAGGATTTGGGGTTTTTTAAAAATAAATACATTCTGAAAAATAAGTTTCAAGAGAAAAAAGAACCCGGTATTTTCTAGTCATTGAGGTCTTTATGGTTTTTTTTAATTGCATTTAAGAAGTTTGCTGATTAATGTGGCATATACTGTGTGTTTCAAAGCTACTAAGCACTCAGTGCTTTCTTTTGCAGTTGATGATGGGTGTCTAGAAAACACCCCAGACACAGCAGAGTTCAGCAGGGAATACCAACTGCACCAACACCTTTTTGATCCAGAGCATGACTATCCCAACAGGGGCAAGTGGGTGAGTACATGCTTCTTGCTTATTTTTGTTGCATGTGGAACTGGATATTGTCTGCTGTGTGGGGCACTATGAAACCATGAGGACGGTATTGTTCTTAATGCTGGAAAAACTATCACCCTAAGGGAAACTTGTCGAAAAAGGTGAACTTGCCCTGTAAAACAGAAATAGTGCTTGTGATTGATAGACACCCCAGAAAAACAGAAAGTAGAAATCCTTGTTCTATTACCTGTCCCAAAACATGTCAGCTTGATAAATGCAAAAAAACCCACATTTCAAACTACAGAGCATGTAGCCAGAATTAGTGCAGATCTTAATATTTCAAAACATAAGATGTCCCTAATGTGAAAGAATTTCCAGGTTCAGTGACTATTCACTGTTCAGCTACATATATTAAAAATAGAAAGAAAATACAGATAAACAGAGTTCAGCAGCTCAAATCACCTTAAAAAAATCTAGGCTCAGACCCCTTGCTTTAAGAAATCCTCCCCACCTTAAGGATTTTGGAGGACTTGGTGTTGCTTCTTCCTCTAGTCAGGTTATGAGCTGCATTATATTGAAAACCTATTTGACACATCACATATAATAAACACAGTGAGCTACACTAAGGGCAGAAATCTTGCTCTGAGCATACAAGGACTTTAATAACTGCAGCTAGACTATTTCTACAGGCTAGAGTCTCCAAAGAAAGCTCTGCCACTTAATCTTGGATTACATCAGTTAAAATGTCCAATCCCAAATCCATTTTCAGGCGCCAGGAAAACAATAACAATGATCATAATTTATGCTTGTAGAGCAAATAATGAAATCTCATTTTACATTGTTATAACACTTCACTTAAGATTGCCCTAAACCAGTGCTCTGCAAGCATATATCGATAAATGGACATGCTTGGCAGTCTCTTCTCCTGACGTAGTTTTGAGACAGTGATTCGTCTTCGTAATCAAACCAGTGTAAGATTTATAGTCTTAATTACTTATGCAAGTGCTAAATTTCTGGAGAGAATCATGCCAAAAATCCAAGTTCTGGAAACTTGTTGAATTCTAAGTAATTACCATCAAAAATTTTCATTTAAAAAACACCAGATGGTGAACTTTCTTTTTTATGCCAGATAAGGCTGTTAGTTTTCTTACTATTCATGAGTACTTCGCTTTCATAATACCATTCTGAATACTACAAAAGCACTTCTGTAAATCTTTGGCCTATAGCAGTATTTCAGAATAAAACAATACGTACTGTGTTGTCATCAGCAACATGTATCCTTAATAAATGATAGTAAATCATTAGTGAATCCTGAGCCTTTTTGTAGCTCCATCCATCACTACTAACTCAGGAGAAAAAGCTGCTCATGTATGGATTAAAACACTCTCTGGTACTAAACAGTAATCAGATCTAGTTGCTAGATCTTAGCCAGCTCTAGATCCTTTTAATTAGAGATGAAACAGCTGGTCATGTGCATGAGCAAATGTTCTGCCCAGATCCAGGAGAATAGCCCTGATAATCTCCTACTTGCATATTACTACATGATAAAAAGATAAATACAGTGGTATCTTTTGGTGGCTGGGTTTGTTATTTTTAATTCTCTGGGAAAATCGGGTAAGTGCTCTGAAAATTAGCTGTTTGAGACCTTGTGAAGCAGAGCTGAAGGAGATCAGATCTTTTAGGGCATTCACTGTTGCCTGCATTAAGTTGTAGATGACCAACACAGCTGGCTGTGTGCATCCTCATCCTCCAGCTGTCCTCAGCATCTAAAATTCCCCAGCCTTTTCTCACCGCTGTGTGGGTGAGGAAGCGTTACAGATCCCAGTGACTTGTCCGTTCCAGGAGCCAACATGCATTCCTCAGTGTAACCACAGAAAAACCCAAATTACATTAGCAGGTCAGAAAAAAAAGGACCTGCTCATCCTGCTGGGACAGAAACAGGTTGGTTGGCTTGTTTTGGTGACAGACATCATCACAGCAAAGCTGTGAGGCCTCTGCAGTATCCTGTGAATAAGAGACATGTTTTGTAGGGGTCAGGCAAGTCTAGAAGCTGTCTCACGCAGCAAAGTGTAGAGTTATGTAGATGCTAAATATTACGTGTAAATATTGCTAATACATCTGCAGATACAAACATATAAATCATAATAAAGGTATACTGGGTTAGGAGTGGGAAGAAAGATGAAGAATTTTTCTGTCTTTGGTACAGCTTCCCATATATCAGTATGCTGACCTGTCAGAAGTCTCAGGAACAGACTCTGTTTATAAAGTGAAGTCCACAGCTTACGCTCTGCTCCCCTCTCATGTGTGGAAAACACAGAGGGGACAATGGAAACAGTAGGATGAGTGACTTCTGGAGTTTTCTATCCTTGTGTACAACTACAGTTTCTAAGATTTCAGAGTTTTTCCCCCAGTTCAGACTTTTTCCTTATAGGACACCGACACTTTCTGAGTGTGCCTTTCTTGCATCTTGCAGATTGCCTCTTCAGATGGCTTGAAGAAGTGTTGGCATCCAGAAACACTTGCACTAAGATAATTTACAATATACAATTTACAATCAAATCTAAAATCCACTTACATATTTTGTTGGTTGGAAGCATTTTAACTTCTGATTTTTTTCCTCCCAAATTCCAACCTGTAGTAGTCTAATCCAAGTGGCCAAGAGGATGCAAAGGAAACTCCAGGAGGGAGGGAAAAGTAGAAAATCACATGCAGAAATGTCTCTACATGAGGTGTACCTTTAACTGAGGAAACTCTGTGCCTTCATTCCTAACAACCTCTCAGTGAAGGATGAACACTTCCCGGGCAGATTTTGGTGGCTGATGAGGTCAGGCCATTACGCAGTGGAACATACTTTCAGGATTGCTATTATCATACAAATATGTGGAGCTCATGCTCCACAACCATATTTGCTTTGTACTCCACATAATGCTACAGTAGTACTTAGGGCCTTAAAACATTCTCAGACAGACTAAACAAAATATGGTTTCCTTGAGAAGGAACAGTTCAATTGTAAGGAAGTTTTCAGAATGACAGAAATGCTAGCTCCAGTAGTCCATGAAATTCTTTTTATTTCAGGAACACCCTTTTTCCTCTCGTGAAAGTATAAGGTCAAATGCTTTACAAAGAGAAGCTTTGATGGTGCTTTGTTTCCTAAGGAGAATATTTCATGCATACTTGAGTTTCTTTAAGATGTTAAATTTAAGTTTTCCTGAAGTGAGTTCACATAAATGACTAGCAAAGAATGTCCCTCTTGGCCAGCTTCATCTCTGTTCCCTTTTGGAGCAGCTCAGACAAAATAACTGGGGTTGGACAAGAGATAGGCTTTGTGAATTCGAGGTTTAATGAACACAAGAAGTACAAAACAGACAATTTTGGCAGATTTCATTGTAACACTTGAAAATGTTTGTTTTTTCTCATATCAAGGCTGCAGAGAGAGTTAGAAGTGTTTGGTGAATTTGTCTTGTGCTAGAGTTACACTTTCTATTTATATAATCAATGTTAGGTCAGTTGTTTATAGCAGAATTAATGGGCTTGTTTATACAGTCTTCTGCTTTTATACATGTGATTCTTCTCGCCTTCCATTTTCAGGTTAGGGCTTGGTTTTGGTTTTCTTCATAACACAGGATTGAAACAAAATGTGTTGAACATGTGTGTGTTATTCCAGACTTTATTAGAATTCACTACTTATAAGAAATACAACAATATGTGGATGCACTTATGTAAACTATGGTCAGAGGGGGTTTTTTGTGTTGGTTTGTTTTTCTTTTTTCTTTTCTCATCATCATAACTTTCTCTTCTGCCAAGAGGTTTCTGGCAGTTTTTAAAAGGTTTGCCATTAAAAATGTTATAGACCAAACGGTTTTTAGAAACTTTATTGAGGGCACTACTTAAACAAAGGAAGAGTTGGCGCTGAACTCCTTTCAGCAGAGCTTTACACTGGGAAGTGTTGATATCTGGAAGGGAATAAGCAAAGACAACAAAACAGTAGGAATGATGCCTATTTCTGTTTTTAAAAGGAATTAGAAAATCCCTTGTAAAGCAAGTATTTTTTGCTCCTGTTCTTGTGTCACCTCAAATGTATAAAAGACACACCCGAGGCAGGACTGCTGCTTCCTCTCCCTCACATTCTTATTTTTCTTTTTCCTTCTGCTTTACCTTAAAAAAAAAAAAAAGAATATATCTATTTATACCACGTATCACATGATGGGGAACATCCAGACTATACAGCACGTACTTGAAGCACTTATTTCCTGAACACAGGGGATAAAATAGTGGAAAAGTACTGGCTTTAAAATTGTTGATAAGGCTGTGACTGCTCCTGAAGAACTGCAAATATTAGTAGGAATACACAAATACTTATTTGTGGCTTATTTCTCCCATAAAACTACACACTCCTCTAGACTTGATAATATTTGATTGCAGAAGTAGTATTTTAAAAGAAGAGTGTAATGGATTTGATGGCTGTGTTGGTTTTTTTTTCCCTTCCAGAGCAAGAGTTTACTCTTTGAGAAAATCAATGGTGGTCCAAAAAGAAGAAAGAGGGTAACTATCGGTATATTTCATAGTCCCTATATAATATAGAGACCTAGTAAAAATTAAAACCATGTTGTTGAAATTAGGAGATAGTCTAATGCATTTAATCTATGCACATAATCTAATGTATTATACTTTAGATTATGTGTATAGTCAGGTACTCTCTCTGATAAACTACTATAGCCAGCTTCAGGACTGAGTACTGGGTACAAGATTTATTTCTCAAAATAGCCTCTTTCAGAAGATACACTTAAGTGTAGAACATTATCAAACTTAATATTATCTGTCTTTTAAAATTGATTTTATTTGCTTGCAACCATGTAAAATTATTTAAATATCTCTAAAACAATTTGAAAATTCCAACTAAAAATATTAGTAAAATTTAATTACCACTACCCATGTGTGTATGTTTTTGTGTGTAAGTAACACTAAAGGTTTTTCTTTATCTGATCTACCTCAGATGAAACTCCTGTCCCTGTGTCCCACTTGTTTAAAAGACAAAGATGAAAGGGTTCTCATTGTTCTTCTCCTGTAATAAGGAAGGCAACGCACACAGAGAGAGTCTGCACAGTCTGCCTCATTACTCTCTCTTTTTTGGTAGTGTCAGCCTTTCTTTTATTAAAATAAAATCACTTTCAGGAAGAGTCAACATCTTTAGCCGTGCTGATGATGTATTATTTTTACAAAAAGGAAAAGTCTAACTCTCTGCCAGAAAGTAGCTTTTCAAAATATGACAGCACAGTTGATATTGTAAATGAAGTAAATGTAATTTAAAATAACAAGCATAAGTGAAGATGATTTATTTATTAACTCTCAAACTTTAAGTCTTTGCTAGAAAGGGAGAAGATGAGTTGATTTCTTTCTGATTCAGACATCACTGGCAATTGACACTTAAACCATAAGTTAAAGATCTGACCTGAGCTTAGTATCTGCTTCATGCTTACATTTAATTTTTGAGTTTCTTAGTTGAAAAGTAAAAACGGGTAGGCACCCTTTTTTTTAAGGTAGTTTTTAAGTAAGCAGAATTTACTCTGGAAATAGTTTAGCAGAATATTTACTAATAGCTAGAACAGCATGTTAAAGTGGAATTCATGCAACGTATACATGAAGGGACAAAAGAAAAAAAGGACATTTTCTTTCTGTGAGCTGACTGACATAACTGGATACAAAAGAAGTACTGGCTGGAGACACTTGACACTCCGGCTGGAGTCCGGTGGCCAGGGGTAGCCCAGAATTTTGAAGGTGAATTGCTTTACAGCAGACTTATTTTCCTAGCATCATCATGCCACTTAATGCTAAATTCATTGGAATTTAAATTATTTTAGGGTAATACTGTAATGGTTACTAACGCTTTAATGAACAACAAAAATTTCCACTTTATCAGCAGAAGAGTAAACTAGAACTCTGTCAGCAGCAGAGTGTATTTTCCTAGAAATCAAAAAAGCCCACTGGATTCCCCTCCTGCCTTTTCTGCTCCCTGCCACTTCTCTGTGTCTTTCTGCACAGACACAGTTTTGGAATCTGGCAAGAGATTGATTTTTTTGCATCTGAACGTCCCCATCTGAGGTAAAACAAGTCCTGTGTTACGGTGTGGGTGGTAACCCTGCTGTGTCTATCCAGGGACACAGTGACCCAGTCACAGAGGTGCTGCTGGTGTCTAGAAAAGTGCATCTGAGCAAGTGTGCATATTCGTGTATCTGTATCATATTTGTGTATCTGTGTGTGCCTCTGAAAGCACACCTGAGCGTGCACACACAGCCAGTGTGCAGAGCAGAGGGCTGTACCCAGCATCTGCTGCTGTGCTGGCTTCTCTGCAGCACTTGCACTGTAAGGAGGTTTACAGTGACATCTAATTTTAATTCTCCCCTTTTTTACAATTCTGTGCTTGCAGGCAGCCCTGTCCAGAAGTGTCAGGACCACTTCTGTGATCACTAAGTTGCCATGGGCTCAGAGCTGTGTACAGAGGTGCTTGGGAACTTGCATTACTTTGAATTCTGCACAGCTGCATGGGATTAAACTTATTTTAGTCAAATCAGCCAAAGTATTTTGTATTATATTTTGTGTTTTCTTTTGTCGGTTAAGAAGGATTCAAAATTTTATGTAGTCTCATTCTCTTCTACTTTATTTCAAAAAGTAGCAAGCAAGTAGCATTCCAAAAAAGGACCAATTTATCTTCCCAGGAATCTTCAAATAATTCCTAGAAGTTTATGCAACAGTTGAATTTCACTAAATTAATATTAAACAGAACTTCTTTAAACAAACACAAACAACCAATTTACATACATCTTATTTCTAACAATTTAAACCATTGGAGTTAGTTTATTTTCAAAGATTTTTCCACATTCATTTCTGGTTCTTAGTATTTTTATGTTTTCACTTGCAGCAGGCAAAACACCCAATACCCAACATAAGGAAGCAAAAGGGCTTCTCTGTGCTATGACTAAGTATTAATGATAGCTTCCACAAATCTGGAGAAACCCAAGGGCTTAAACTTGAAGACAGATAAACCCCAAATGTTTTACAGAGATTCGACAAATACTTGGGATAGCTGAAAATAAATATTTCATGCCCATTTTGAATGCCTTTTTTTTTCTGCCTTTTTTTTTTTTTATTCTGAAGTTTTGGTGAAAGAAGCGCAGAAATAATTCAAGAAAAGTAATTTCTGTGACACAGACAGCCTGACAAGAATCAGAAGATACTGGAAAATTTGCATTCCTCTGAAGTTTGTCCTTAGGCAAAGTGTTTTTATTAGCATCAAAAACCTTCATGCTAGAATTTTTGATTTTAGCTGTGTGAACGAGACAATATACACTTGAAATTTGCTTACACTGACACTGTGACAGGCCAGAAAGCAGGTGTAAATGATACTTAATACTGAATGCTTGCCACTTGCAAATACATTTTACTACATTGGTACAGATAAAATTCAAGCCCAGGCTTTCTACGTTACTCCATCTATGATCTCCAAGCAGTTTTGAGACAGGATCTGTTCATCTTCAGCCTCACATTGTGCTGCTTGCATGGTGCAAAGTGAAGTTAAACCCTCTCCAGGAATCTTCTTTCCAGCATTCCCTTTTTCTGGCAGTGCTGTGAGAGCCATTTTCTATGCCAAACCCTTGTTTGGCTCTGCTTCTTTGCCAGCAGTTTTTTATCTCAGCATCAAGAGAGGAAGCAAGGAGGGGTTTCCTGGAGAGGAGACAGGCTGAACAAGAGGTTTTGGTCAAAATGGTATCGTGGTCTCTAGTTTGTACCCCAGCACAATGTCCATCAGGGGCTAGTGATTTGAACCAAAGCTTGCCTGTACTTCTCTAACAAGTTCTGTCCTGCCTCAAGAAATTAGGGAGTTAGCCCAGCAGAGATGCAGCAGCAATTCTGAGGAGAGGAGAAGTGGAGCAAAAAGATAGTTTTTAATTCATATCATTCTGTATTCCTGATAGTCCTCCTTCACATGTGTTTGTTTTAGTGGATTGAATTAAATTCTTGCACAAAAAATAATTATTAGAAGCAAAACACTGATTGACTTTTAGATTTAATCCCTGGAAGAAGTTTTTTCCCAAGTCTGTAAATATCTGACAGATAAGAAATACATAAATGTGTTCACTAATCCTAGTTGCCTTTTATCCGTTTCTCTGTTTCTAATAAGTTTAAATAATTTTAAACTTTTTCAGAGTGTGAACCCGTATCTGCAAGGACAGCGACTGGATAATGTTGTAGCAAAGAAGTCTGTTCCACAATTTTCAGATGAAGACAAAGGTCCTAAATAAGTACAATAAAAATGAAAGATAAAAACTCATGCCATCCTCTTCAAGACCATGATATTGCTTATATATAATCATCTATTAAAATCCTTGTGAATGGCAGCATGCTTGTTATTTATATAATTGTAGATGAAAACCAGCTGTATTTATAACAGCATGTTCTCCTAGATGATAAAAGTATGGTTCTGCTTTTTGTTAAGTTATGGTAAAAGGACATTTCTGTTGTTTTCATTTTAGTCATGGAGCAAACTTTAAAAATGTTAGTCATTTTGATAGCTAATGTGAGGTAAATGGTCTTAATGAGAAGCTTGTAAATAGGAAGATGAAAAAAAAAATGCCGAGTCTGACTCCAACATTTAATCTTAAATGTTACTATGTTTGACACATGAAAATTACAGTTTTATGTTTTGTTCACAAATATTGTTACTTAGCAAAGACAAAGTATTTATTTTACACAGAGAATTTTGGCTTTTGGTCCATTTTAATAAACATTTAAGCAATCTACAAGATTTGCAAAGTGACATTTTCCAAAATATTTCAGAGGCTCATTTGTCTCTGTTATTGCTGTGCAAATGTAAAAATTAAAGAACTGCTTTTTGACTGTATTCACTGGAATATTTTTTCTGTTAGTTTTAATCATTCCATGCCCAGAGCTTTCCTGAACACTTGAGAACATCTTTCCTTATC
Organism: Poecile atricapillus; assembly: GCF_030490865.1. Lineage (NCBI taxonomy): Eukaryota > Metazoa > Chordata > Aves > Passeriformes > Paridae > Poecile > Poecile atricapillus. Next base: position 150,304,364 of record NC_081249.1, on the reverse strand, counting down.
AGTGGAACTGTTATGTGAAAATTAATCAGTCCTGCTGTTCTTTGTCTTAGTAACTGCAGCATTTGTGCGTTATAGTGTTATTAAATTATACGTAGAGATTGAGGCATTTGTCTGTGTTAATAAGGTTGTGTCAACAACCTCTGAATCTAAATCCAGGATATGAAGGTCATTACAGTTGATCTCATGAAAAAGTACGTTACTCTAATAACACTGGTAGCTGTCCTTGCTCTTGAAGTTGTTCTGGGAAGCTTAAATTGCCTTCTTGTCCCTAGGAGATCAAAGAACTTAATATTCCAGGCTTCTCCCTTTCTAAAAGATGAGAATACACCTGAATATTTCAAGCCATGTTAATGGACCACTGGAATTATGGAAAACAGCATTAGCTTATAGCTAGTATTACAAATCTGTAGGGGGAAAAAAAGTAGTTTCCTTTCCCATCCTGTAGAAAGACACAATAAAATAATGATGGTCTCTTAGAAAAAAAGTAAAAAACAGATAAGAAAATAAGGTTCCTAGCTATATAAAATTAAATTTAACAGGATGGCACAGATATGACTGTTAATGGCATTTGCTTTTTCAATCTCACCACTTAGTAATTTGTAGTAAATTATGTATGTAGAGAACTGGCCCTCTCATGCCATTTATGGGTGGATTGCAAAATTCTAATATTTTGGAATGAACTATCATGTCCTTCATCATATTTCCCTTTTAAAAAAAATCTTGAAGAGAAAACCGAATAGTATGTTATGAAGTGGGATTTATACTCACACATGACACAAAAATGAGGAATTTCTATGAATCACAGAGCTCCCTTGGCTTCCAGTGGCTGGAGCAGGATGGGAGCAATCTAGCTGTTCATGTGACAGAACTTGTATTCTCTTGTGTTTTGAGCTAACTCTTTTTATCTGCACTCCTGCTTAGTCTTCACACAGGTTTTGAAAATGGCAAAGCTACAAAGATTGCTCCAAAACCGACAAAGAGTCTTTATATATTGTGGCATAAATCTGACATTAGAACCTGCTGATGCCCAGTGGCCCAGAGTGTGAGCAATGGTCATTCCTTCCATCTAACCCTGCTGCCAGCCACTGCTGTAGCTACAAGGCTCCCAGGCAGCTGGAGGCTAGACTGTCATTCCTAAGAGACTGGTGTTTCTTCAGATCCTTGACTGTCCCACCAATACTTCTAGAGTAATCTGAGTTACATTCTGTCCTTATAGCTCCAGTAAAATCCGTTTGAATCACAAAAATGAAACAACCATGCTGGCAATTTATTTCATTTTTTAAGCCCTTACTAAGGACAAGTGCTTAGTTAAAGGGGTGTACAGTAAATAGTGGGCTTGGGAAGGGAAAAGAAACATTTGCTTGCCTAATAGTATTGGTAATCCCACATGTAATTTTGTGAAGCTCTCCAGGTCACTCCAGCCTGTGTGGGGATGTGAAATGTAACACTGCAAACTGGCCAGAACAGGGATACCCGTCAGACTGCAAGCGGCCAGAGAAGCTGCCCTCCTGTGTATGATAGATCTGAACACAGTGCAGGCAAATCACAGTTCAGACCTGCTTTTATCCTTAAATGCAAGCAAATTAAAAAAAAAAAAAAAAAAATCTTTACACTGCACAAAACAATGATGTGTCTTACAGGAACTGTCTGCTGGAACAAGTCAAGTGTGTGGTGGTGAGCAGCTGTCTGCTGAGTTCATCAGGCAGCTTGAGTGTTTCACCAGGAAGACTCAGCAGTACTATTGTGACATGTTAATAAAATATAGCTATTGCACCATGATAATGAGATTCATTATTCTAATTTCTGTTTCATGGTAGAGCTGTTTTTCATACTGGGATTAGTTAGACCCATATTGATTAAAAAAAAAAAAAGGAAGCAAAAATCCATGTCCCTCCTACTGTTCCAACAACAGTCCAAACATGTACACATAGTTTTTTAAACAGAATAATCACAGTGCTGGTCTCAAAATCAATGAACAACGGTACCAACTATCCCTCCTCACTCAGAGTTCACCAAACCAATATTTACAAGAATGTAGAAATTCTAGAAATTACATAGTAGCTGCACAGGCATAATTGTCCTTTTACCTTTATGATGCATGTGAATTAAGGAGCATGTATATTGATAGTGTTGTTTAGAATTTTCATCAAATTAAAAGCTTTTAGAGTATTTTAAAATTTGCAAGTATGTTAATTATCTCTAACACATTAGAGACACGATGTGCTTGAAGGAAGCTATACAAAATAAAGTGTATTGCCCTGAAACATTGGTTTTGTCTGGTAAAGAAATATTTATGACTCCAGTTTAAAAAAAGCAATGTGTAACTGAGGGGAGTATCTCATTTGTGACACAAAACTTTCTCTGGAGTGCATACACACACACTAATACACTTTTTAAAACACAGTACAGTCTGATAATAAACTCATTAGTAAAGACTACAAAGATGTTAACCCACAGAATAAAGTAATATACAAATTCTTATTGAATTGCTAAGGAGGGGAAATAGTGATATGCTTCTAATTACTGTCACATTTGCATTCACCAAATACAATAAAACCATGCAGCTATCTATGCAGCAACTCAGGAGCCACCCGGAGAAGCTGGGTACCAGTTCCCAGTTCCCAGAGTCCCGAGAGTCACTTAGAGGATTGCAAGTAAAGCTGACCTGAAGCTTATTTTATCAAACTGTGACAAAGCCTATCTTATCTGTTAAACTGAGGAAGGGCACAGGCAGAAAGATGACAACTAAGTCAATTAGGTTTTTGGCTTTGTTGCCAGCAGAATAACACTCAAGCTCCTTTGTTTCCAAATGTCAGTACTTGAGGAAGAAGTAGCTTTTTCACCATGAAGAGGAGACTTCAAATCAGGCCTCTAAACAGTAGCTCTATGGAAGTGTTGAAAAGCTTTGTTTTCATTTTCATGATGTTCAAGAAACTAATTTTTGAACATTTAAATTTTTTTTGAAAAAGCCCATAACAACATCAACCCAAAACAAACTTTGAATCTTCTGGCCTGTTTGGTGGTAAGCTCACTAAACCAGTTCTCACCTCACCTCATCTGTAATGCTCTATCACTTGTAATGTGATAGAATTTTTATGCAATTACTTTTTTTTTTTTTATGCAAATGGACAGTGCCTGGATCTGTAGGACAAAGACCTTAAAGACAACTTTTCAGTTTTTTGAAGTCACACATTCAGATCTATGGAAGAAGAGGGGCAAGGTGGGGAGATTCAGAGAATGCTTCCACTATCCCATGAACATTTAAGATGTCCAAGGAAAGGACAAAGGACAAATGATCCACAAAGGAGATGAATATGTTCATTATTTTATTAGCCAAGTGTCGCTATCTGTAGGATTTCACATAGCTCTCCATCCAGGCAGGAAGCTATCAAGGCTGTCAGGGAGAGGACATTATCTGCAATTTTTAGACACCTGAATCCAGCATTTCAGGCTAATGGAACTGACAATGAGATAGAATTCTATTTCTGCCATGTTTGATGCAAATAGGATGGCAATGTGATGTGCTCTAAAGAAAAGACAGCCACAACAAAAACCCAACAGAACATGTTGACTCCAGTGCCATATGGATACATACACTTAAAAATTCAGTTTTGTTTGAAGGCATTCAATTACCTTCAATACTCTTTGAAAAGAATCATATTCAGGAATTATCTCAAAGAATAAGTACTCTTTTTAAATAATTACTGTGTCCCTTAAAAGGTCTGCCAGTTTGTCATACCTAGGGTCAACAGCACATTCCAACCATGAGCAAAGAACAAGTTCCCTTGAAGGGCTCAAGCACTTTTAGTTTGCTAAAGTGCAAACTAAATAAAAACTAAAAACAATTGTAAGCAAAAGATGTAGAATTGTCATCATGAAGGTCCCTATCACTCATGAATGTGGCTGACTACCACAGGATTGAAAACTAAGCCAAGATTTAGAATACAAGAGAATGAAAAGGTCAAATGAACCCTTTTCCAAGTACACTCATGGTTTAGGTCTACCATGCTCAAGCCTTTTGCTGTTAGGTAAAGAATGGCATTGAGCTCCAGTTCATTATCCCAGTTTACCATGAGAAGGAAATACGTAGTTTCAGTTGTCATGTTTGCTTTATTTATGATGATGACTGCTTTGCTGTGATTACATGAATCCTGATGGTTGGGAGAGCTGCTAAGCATGTGTTCAACACATGGGAGCATAACAAACATTAAAGACGAGTGTCATGGCAGTAGAATTATCAACTGGAACTAATAGAGCTTTAAAAAGTCACATTTTATTAATGAGGTCTGTATTTGTATGTGGAGCAGAGGTAGAGATGGTGGTAATTGAGAATGATTTCAGACTTTAAAGATTAGGTAGACCTGAATCACCTCTTTTTAATTTTGTTCCAAAGCATGCGGAATGCAGCTCCAAATGTAATGCATGGCTGTCTTTCACAATTAATCGCCGTTTCTTCATCCTACTGTTTTCTCGAAGAAGAACAGTGGTGGGAGTCATTGGCTAAATTTCATGGTAAACTGAGTGAGGCAAAGGAGGAAGCACAGAAAAAAATAATGTGCTACTTGTTACTAGTCTCAAACTTTCCCTCCTTCCCTAACCACTATTGTTTAGCTTAAAAAACAGTGTTCAGCATTTAGTGTTTAGCTTTTTGTACATTAAATGTATGAAAAGTGACTCCATTAACTCCAGATCTTTGCTCTGAACCTGAACCACCATACAACAATGTTACTTTCCTGGGAACCACTAAAGATCTCTGTTACAGATCACAGGGATTTTTGGGTCTGGGCATATTTGCTAGATCAGAGAAGGTGCCTATGGCTTTGATGCTGAATTCAGACATCTTTTAACTAATTCTTTATTTTGAGAAACAAAAAAAAAAAACCCAAAACCCAAACCCTAGAAGTTCTTTCAGTGCAATATCTATATTCTAATGCCCCAAAGTTCTCTAAAAGTGTCTGAAATTCAAGTGGGATAGCCTGTATGGGGAAATGAGGTTCTGAATCCTCAACTCAATGGAGAACATCTTTCTACACGGGAAATATAAAATACCACACTGTGACATTTTATATATCTAAATGGACAAAACAGGCTGATGAAAGAGCGGGTTAGATCATCCAGAGAAGCACTCATAATTCACCATTGGTTATTTTTTCCCTTTCTTAAACAATGCTACAAACAGTGACTAAGAGAATTGCAAAACTTTGATTCCAACGAGTAGTGCAATGGCTGTAAGATTTATGGGCCTGAGAGCTGTTATGGCAATTGAAGAAACCAATTTTTAATGCTGCATAAACCATTGACTAAATTAAAAAAAAAAAAAAAAAAAAAAGTAAATTCTTTAGAAGTCATTGATATAACAGATAAGCATGGCTGTCACAGCTCATGTGTAGACCCTGGCTATTGGTTGAGTTCCCAAACCCTAAGACTGAGCTGCCACAGGACCCTGTGCAGCCATGGGTAATGTGTGTGTGCACAGTTAAAAAAAGCAGAAAAGTATGTCCTGCTTCTGATTCTTTATAGCTTCATCCTGCTAATCCCACAGTGTCTCCAGCTTTGCTGCAGCCTCTCTGGTGGTTACTGCTCTGAAGTTATGGTGTCCTGGAAGACTTCTTTTCAGGGACTCTCCTGAATGCAAAGTTATCCAGCAGGCAAGCAATATGTGCCATAATGATGTACATTTCTTTCAGTTAAAAATACATCAATTAGTAGTTGAGGCTATTTTCTAATTTCTAACCACATTGGCTATTTTCTGCTGTGTTTTTACATTCTCAGCAGCAAACTATAATCCTTTAAAAGAACAAGAACTATCCACAAAGCTGAAGGTAAGTCCTTCATAAACTGATCCTAAATTATCAGCTGCTTGTAAAAAACACTTTGTGTCTTTTTTGTTGTGCAATCTGGAGATTCTTGATCTGGAGGTTTAAAAAACTGTGAATAATTTCCAATTAAAAGATGGGTTAACAGTTGCAAAGAAGTTAAGTGCTGGCTCCAGTAAAGGCCTAAGTACCCACAGTTGGATTTTTGGACATAATTGGACCCACGTTGTGTCTGATGCAAATACCAAAGCCCAAGCACATGCTCCTCAAACCTTGCCTCTCTTTCCTGATTCCTCAGGCAGTTAAAGGCTATACACAGCTATGTTTACCTGTAATCAGGTACCTCAGGTGCCTGAACTCCTACTTCTGTACATGCCTAGGACTGTTTGAGACTCAGTGAATTTGCACAGTTCTACATCTATCTCGGTCCTAAACCCAGCCTGAATCCACAAACTTGGCAATTCTTCCCCTATATTCCCTGAGGGAGCAAGCCTGGCAGCTGCTCATCTCACACATGTCTACAGGACCAGGCATTGCACGAAATACCACAGCAGACATAGACAACTTAATTAAAAAACCAAAAAATGTCCGTAAGAGTTATGGCAAAAGAATCAAAGCTCTACCAGAAAAGGCAATCACAAATGAAAACAAATTTGTCACCTAGTGGTTCTCATGACAGGCTGAACACATGGAAGGGCAGAGTGAGTGGACCCTAACTAGTCCTCAAGGAGTGTTTGGGCAGCTAGGCAGACAGCTGATAAAAATTCTTGAGTAGTCTGAGAGATGGCGAAACCAAGCCAACCACCTTCCCCCATCCTCCTGAGTAGATGGCTAATTTTGGCTCCTTGTCTTGATTTAATTGTTTTCTGAATTGTTGAATGGCTTCAGCAGGGGAGGTGCAGGTCTCATGCAAACAGGCTGCAGCCTCATGGCTAAGAGGCTGCAGCTCTGGAGGTGCTGGTTTGAATGCCTCCAGGGAGTAGACAGACCATCACCTTTTCTTTTCTGATTCCTGAAACACCACTAGCCTCCTTTCACTCACTTTTTATGTATTGGGGTTTTTTTCAGGAAAGTTAGATGTATTTAGCTGCTACCCGAATTCTTGGAAGAGTGTTATATTTAGCAAGACTTGGAAACTAGCAAGAGTTCATTTGCTGGCCTGTGCATTCTTTATTCTAGTAACTTTAAAAATGTCTTTAGATCATTTTGCATCTGTTGAAAAGGAAGCATTTAAAAACTCCACTTTCTTATTCACTACTAGCATTCCAGTGACAAATTTAATCTTGCAGTCAATGTAATGTATGGGATTAGCTGACCAAGAGCTCCAGTGAGTCTGCAGGACCCTGTTAGTGTTGCTAACATGACATCTCTTATAGCAAAGCATGTCACCTCAAAAGCATTTTCAGCAATGAAGTTAAGGCACAATCTTTTTATCCACACCAGCATGAATAATTCTCTTCAAGGTGGTTTCAGGTGGAATTTGCCCTATTAAAACATGCACGTCCAAGTACTGAAGGGGTTTTCAAAGATTTTACATAAGCTGGTGGCAGTGTACTCAAAGCAAGAGGGATCTGGACTCCAGATCAAACAAATAATTTGATTGGAAAGACCAAACTATAAAAGTACTTGGTTTTACAAAGTAGTCCTCTAAATTAGAAACAAACAAATCAAAAAAAGGTGGGTTTTTTGACACCTGATTGCAGCAGTCACCTCCCTTCCTAATGCACGGAGGTTTTCTAAACAAGCTGTCCTATATCTCTCTACAGGATAAAAAAATGCTTTCTACCTCCAGATAGCCTGTGCCCTCATCTGGATTTATCTCAATTACTAGTTACATCAAGATAAAAACCACAGTACTTCGGCTCTTGTATGTTTTTACATCATAGCTTTCTTAATGTAAAAACTTCAACCTATAAGAAAGGCACATCCAAAAGAACCCATAAACTCTGAATCCAAGAATTTACTATATTAAAAAGGGGGGTTTCTTCTTTGCCTTGCAGCACAGGAGAATATCATGTTCATTTATGTTCTCCCTTTTGTCAGATCAGAAGAATAAGAAATGGCTAAGATGATTTTTTTACTGTGTCTGATAAGTTTTGGTGACAGCAGCTCCCAAGGAGTCTTTCCTCTAAGTGTTCCAGTATATTTAAAAAAAAAAAAAGTCATTCTTTTACTATGAATTCCTGTGTTCATTTTGAAACTCTGACAAGAAATAATAATACCTCCTTCACAAGTAGTCTAGTTCCATCTGGTTGAGAACCAAAAATCCTTGCCACAGTCTGATCTGAAGTGTAATTGATTTGATCACTGGCAATTTAACTTCTTCGCTTACGTCTTTAGTGCATTAAGACTTCCTGAGGAGGGGAAAGAAAACTGTTTACATTTTTAGACTTTTTACAAGTGCATCCAAAAGCTCCAAGTGTTTGGAGCCTGATTAATTACAAACACCTAGAGGACTGTTCCCAGTCCTATTTACAGAATCTCTCCTAACATCAAGTGACTTAACACTTTTTCAGGACTTTGAATCACATGTTATTTGTGAGGAGGGAAAAAAATCATTCAATCAAACTGCCAATGAAAGCTGCTAGTGGAGAATGGCTGGGCAGTGTGGTTAGTCCCAAAATGTAAGATGACAGCTCTTTCTTTCATGGTTCTGAACAGCTCTATAGAAATGGAGGAGTGCTGTCTGTTGTAGCTATGTTTGGAGAGTAAAGTAATAGGACTTGAAAAACTCTAATTAGGATTCAAGATAATGCAAGAAAGGAGACATCAATGAATAAATACCCAGATGCCCTTAGCCAAAGAAGCTAAATAGGATCCTTCTGACAAGGAAACAGAAGAAGCAAAACAGAGCAGTTGTTGGAAATATCAAGAAAAAAGATTTGGCCCTAGGCTCGTGTGTGCAGTTTCCCAGAAGTGGGGTTTTTGTTAGGTTTTTTTTTTTTTTTTGGCAATTTTTGAAAGAGTGAATTTTTGGGAACCATACAGATTTAAAAAATAGACTATTTTTGTATTTTATTATTATTGTATTTCTAATCCTGAAGTCCATAAAGTTTAGCGTTTTAGTATGCAAACTAACTAGAAAGTCCTTTAGCAGGGTAAAGAGGTATATGTAAATTATTTCTGGGTCTTTTAGCAAGCCCCACCTGACCCAAGCCTCTTGGATTATTGTGTGTGCTTCACATAATACACTCTGAATAGTTCCACTGAAAACAAAGTCAAGCATCTGGCAAGCCCCTGCAGGATTCAGGTTCGAATCTAAGTTCAGCAAAAAAATTAAGTACGTGCACAAATCCACCTTTCTTACCAAAGCACTTAACTATCAGTTTGCATTTATGTATATAGCAAAAGTATTATTTAAGTCAACCAGCAGTTCTTTTAGGAAGAGACAACTGGTTAAACAATTATTCATCTGCCTTTAAAGTTTTTTTTTGTCCACAACAGTGAAAACTTGGCTTATTCACTGGAAATATCCTCTTTTGTTTTTTATTGGGGAGAATTACAGAAGTTAAAAGGCCTTCTTCCCTATTAGAAGCATTTAGAAATTTCAAAATGGATGTATTCAAGCACATGGACACAAAGTACATGAAAGTTAAAAAAGGTACATTTTATCTTTCCAGATTAATCTGAACTCTCAGCTTCTCTTATAACTTTTCACAAGAAGTTTGGTACCCAGTCAGCCTTAAGGATTTAGGCCAAAATTATTCCTTTGAAAACTCTGTTCCCTACTGCAGCTTTATAGGTGGGGAAATGGAGTCAAGAGAAAATTGGTGTAATTGAAACAAAGTAAAGAGTGATGGTGGCAGAGGGATGTGAACTTGTCCCTCTTATGCCTCTTCTTCTTGACAGAGAGACCATCTACATAAAAATGGCATTGATGAAGAGTTTTGTTTCTTCCCACTTCCATTAGTATTCTCTCTGAGAAGTGGAGCAACTGATGCTGCAGCAGTACAGCTGTTTAACAGAGCTCTTTCCTCCTTGTAATATAGCAGCCACTTTTTGTGACACTGGATTTCAAATATAAAATGCAGAAATTCTGAGTTTCTGTCTCAGACAAAAAAAGAGCTTCAGCTCTTTCATTCCTGCAAAGCTACATTTTTTTATCTGGTATTCTGTTTTTACATGGCTATTGCCAGGAAAAGCAAAAATAACAGATAAGATTTCAATTTTGAAAGGAAAGCAATGGAATAAAAAACCCAAACCAAACCAACACAGAACAAAACAAACCAAAATAAATGCCTTGACAATCTCCTTACATAATAGAATAGCTCTCCTGCCTCTCTTACTCTTTTTTTTTTGTTTGTTTGTTTCACTACAGACATAAGTGGCAGAGCCAGGAAAAAAGCCCAGATAGATCTCTTGACTTCCCACAACCTACCTTACCTGCCAGACTGACACAGTGTGCTCCACAGGTGTAGCACAGAATCCCCCACAGGTAACACCCTGAAACACAGGTGCTCACACAACAAGCTGCCTTTCATCACAGCAAGGAAAAAGTAAAAGGGACTATTTTGCCAGGACTGTGCATGAGATACCTGTTCATGTCTTAAAAGTGTATGAAATCTGTATGAGAAGCTGGGATGCAGTAAGGTTTGGGAAGGGAGCTTTTCAGTTTTGCAGCATAAATGGAAATTATATTTCATAGCTGTCATATAGTGAAATATGCATGTAAATAACACATTGAGCTCCTTTGATGCCCTTGTTCATAATTCCCAGTTACAGCTTCTTACTGTAAGGGCTTCTGATGTTCACACAAACTCAGTTTGCTTAGCTGAGTCACTTCTCATATCACATTGCTCCAGAAGTGCCCTGAAAGCAAAGCATGTCAGCAAACACCTCCTACAGCTTCAGGAGACAAAAGAAAAAAAAAAAGCAAATGCACGAGGGCAGAGGAATTCTACGACTTTCATTTTCTTGGCAAATTCTTTTATTATCATCAAATACATAAGATGCATCCAAAAATTGTGAAAAAGAGTTTAAAAAGTTTAGCTTGACAAATGATATTTCTTTATTTGGCATGAAAGTTGATATTTATTCAGCAAACTTCATCCTAATAAAATAAGTGTTTCTAAATAGCTTTTGAAAAATAGTCACATATGGATTGCATTATGTATGTAGGTGTTTTGAGGCCAGAAAACATATTTTTTGTTCTCTGTCTGCAGCACACAGCTGAGTGGAATGCTGGTGGGTGACCATGGCTCCTAGGTGTGGACATCATTACAAGCCCACAGCCTGACTCTACATGCAGTATATGCTGAAAAAGAAAGATTTTCAAGCATACCAGGACCCCATACTTTTCAGAGCAGAACCCAAGTTTTTAAAATTATTTAGGCACTTGAAGTTTTTCTCTTGAACTCATTTATTCTTTTGATTTCTAATGTCTGATTTCTGAGGATTTTCAAATTATTCCTAGATCAAAGTAAAACAACTTAAAAATACTTCATTAAAAAACAAAACAAAACAAAACAAAACAAAACACCACCATAAAACCTGGCCCCAAAATAAGCACTTTTCTAATTTTCTCTCATTCAGATGATGGAAATATATGTTAAAAAGCTGATGTTCTGTCAACATAAATCTAAAATACTGCTTTTTCAGTAAGTACAATATTTTCCAACCTCCATCATGTAGACATTAATTCCAAAACTCAAATAAGAGAAAGATTAAAATTCCTTAATTAAACAAAATTTTGCCAACATGAAGCACACTCAATTTTCTAGTACATTTTAAGAGAAATTAATTCAGAATAACCTCAGCTTTTTCTGGTACTACTTTATAAGGCTTGATATGAAGCACAATGCTACTTAAATTAGAAGTAGCATTATATATATAAAAATTATATTTTTCATATATCATCAGCATTTTCCTTGCTGGTTGATGATGAAGGTTTTTATCCATTACTTTTGGATATATCTAAAATCCAGAGGAAACTGGATTCTTTGAGTATCAGTTCTTTTCTATGACAAAACAAGATGTTCTTCCCATGTAAGCAAAGAAGCTCACACGCCTCAGCAGGGATGTAACGATGGACACTTCCTCACATGGCCCACACAACACACACTACCTTGTATCTTGCTTTGGCCCCAAGTCATGAATCGCTTCTGAGACTGCTGATCTTATCCATCAAGTCAAGAAGACAGCAGTGTACACCACCAGAAACTCAGCAATAGTTGAGTCTGTGCTTGGTTCTAGATTTGTTAGAGCTCAGCTAGAAAAGTTGCTGCTGTGTTGGTGAAGCTCCTTTCCCTCCTTTACAGGAGCGCTCAGAACAGCAGGCAAAGCAGTTCAGATGTGCCCTGTCTCTGTTGAACAGCTTGCCTTCTGACCTGGAGGAACATGTCCAGGAGTGAGAGGTACTGGCCTTCTAGGTGTATTAGGGCCAGGTTCTCAGCTGTCATAGATCACTTGGATCTCCCTGAGTCATTAAAAACTATTCCAATTTACTCAAGAAGAGGCTTTGGCCCCTGTGAGTTTTGGTTTCTCTGCAAAGGCTTTTAACAAGTTGTCAACTGTCCTGGCAGTGAGGATACTTTGAGTAGTACCCAAAGTTAGCAGTAACAGACAGGAGCTAAGCCAAATAACATCTTTCTCTGCAAGAATAAGTACAGCATTTCTCTTAGGCTTACACAATTCTTACTGTTCCATTAAAACAAAGAACGACTCACACAGTGAATACCAGGAAGAAATGAGAGAGGGAAAAAAATAAAAAAAGGCAAAACAACAGCAAGCAGGGAGTTGCAATCAGTCAGGTTCACAGTACACACCACTACCATGCAATGACATTAAAGCTCTTCATCTCAAACCTATCCTCTGCCACAAAAACATGCAGATTTCCATAGGCCTCTTTAATACTAAATAATTAAACAACATTTCCCCATGAGTATTCCAGCTCCAATTAGAAGCCCTGATGAGAATCGACAGAATTTCAAGTCTGGTAGGAGGAAGAAGTAATTCCCTTTCAGCACTGGGTGCTTTTTTAACCAGTCTTTGGTTGGGATCTAACCAGCACAGCTGAAACTTTGGAGCAAACCCAGAGAATGTTTTGTTAAAGGTTCCAGCAGAAATAAAGGGATCTTCCAAGCTGGAAATTATTCTGGATACCTGAAAGAATGATGAGGGGAAAAGACATCTTTTCTCCTGCCTCCCTCAATCTCAAACAAATAAAAAGAGACATAACATTTTTAATGTCCTTTTAAAATTATTTAAAAAAAAAATTCTACTTTTATTCAGTCCAGATGCAGCTGCAATTATTTATCTTGTTGGTACCCAAATTCATTTGTGTATTTTTGTGAATGAGCAAGCAAATACTTGCAGGAATAATTCTACTTTCCAGCTGTCAAAGAAATCTGAACACTTGTCTTGCTTGACCCAAGGTGCATACTTGGAACGCTGTGGATTAAGCTAAGAACAAGAAGCAAGATGAGGAGATATGGTATGGGATATTCAGCTGCAAGGAAGATGGATCTTGAGAAGGGAACACAACTTCTATACCAGGAGTTGTTTCCTGCAGTGTTTCCTAGTGTGCTTTGAGGCAGAGTGAGAGCTACTCCAGGTCACCAGCTCTGGCTAGATGCCTGAATGCAGTAAGGCATTAGGTGGACATACCTGCTCTGCAATTGTTGCCCAGAAATATCATCTAGGAAAGGCAATGCCAGAGTGTAAATGACATCCCAGGAAGATACAGCAGAGGCAGCTTGCCGGCAGCAGTGCCTGGAAGCACCTGCAGGGCAGTGCCATCGTGGGCACCAAGAGGAGCTCGGCTCAGCCGCAGAAACACTTCCTCCAGCACCGCTCGAGTGCTTGGAATGTGCCCTGGAGAGAGGGCAGCACAGCGCCCCAGTCTCCCTGGGGCTGGAAATCAGAGTGAGAGAAAGAGAGCAGAAGAGACCTGAATAGATCCTTTCAATTCAGTACAACTGCTTCAGAGAAGAAAATGGGAAAGAGCACAGTCTGTCAGTATACTGAGAGGTGGGAATTGTGATGTTTTATTTGGAATCACGAAGGAAGGACATCAATAAGTTAAAAACAAATAAAATAAAATAAAAATAATAGCATTTTTATGAATAATTTTAAAAAAATCCTACAAATTCCCTAGGCTTCTCCTTCTACTAATCTACATGTCATTTGCTGTAATTCTTTGCCAGTTATCCTTCCCCCATTAATTGTGTTTGAATTTCAGTGGCTCCCGCACACCAACTCATTTTGTCTCTCACGCTGCCACCTACCACTGCACTACGGCCACTTACCCTTTGACTGAAGTGATTGGTTTTTTTAACAAGTTGTCGCTAAATGTATGTGAATTATTGTAAGGAGGCCTAATTTATGACCTTGCTAAGCATTCGAGCACTAAGGGAAGGCAAGCATCGGTCTTAGCAAAGAGCAAGCTACCGCGAAGTACTGCGAAGGGCAGAAACTTGGCATTTTGCCTAGCTCCGACATCCCTAATGTAGCAAATCCTTTCACTTTAATTCGTCTACCCCACCTGTAAATAAAGCTACCTCTCAGCGAGGTGAGATCCGGGCCTGTCTGAGGTCCCAGGTGGGTGCTGACTGCTGGTGACCGAGGAGCAGGGCTGGTTTGATGCACTTGTGCCCAGCAGCAGGGAGGGCACGGACCTACGCGCGCCACCCGCAGCGCTCCTGTCGCGGGCAAGGCTGGAAGCGGCAGCTGACAAACGTCTCCGTTTAATGAGCCAGCCCAAAAGTCAGCCCGCGGGTCAGAGCCCGCTCCTGCCCTCAGCTCCTGTGGGTAGCTCCGTGTGCCGCCCTGGGCCGCAAGAGAAGGGCGCCGGCACCGGAGCGCTCGGAGGACGGGGGGCCCGGCTAGCGCTGGAGGAAGTGCGGGCTGCTCTGCCGAGCTCTGGGGTCCCTGCAGGGCTCTGGCCTTCGATGCCCCCAGCCCGACGCTGTCTGCAGATTCGGGCAGCTGCAGCGCAGAGAGATGTTCCCGGCTGCAGCTGGGTCCACCAAAAGCTCGGCCCCCGCCGGTTTCTGCTTCTGCTTTGGAGCTGCCCCTGGGACCCCGAGGGGGCTGGCTTGGAGCGGTCCCGCTCCGCGCTGCGCTGCCCCCGCGGCCGCCCCGACGGTCGGGAGGCTCGGGCCGGCTCAGCCTCTGCGGGACGCGCCGCTCCTCCGCCGTCCCTGCCCCTCGCGGCCGGCTTGAGGAGCCCCCGGCCCCCCGAGAGACACAGTGACGGGACACCCGAGGTGTCTCGCCTCTTGCTGGATAAAAAAAAGAAAAAAGACAACCTCCCCCAGAACAAACCCTCAGTGAGACAGAGCCGTGAGCGCGGGGCTGCGGACCGGGAGCCACGGTTTAACACCCTCTGCACACAGACATTACCACAGGGATTTTTTGTTTCTTTTTTTTCCCCAACGCTGAGAAATTCCCGGCATACTGCCGAACCTCAGAAAGCAAATTTCCAAGAGGGAGGGCCGCAAAGGTGGCTGTCTCCCTCCCGGCCGGGGCAGGCCGGTCAGGGGCTCCCCGCAGCGGGTCCGCTCGCCCGGCAGGCTCATGGGCAGAGAAGCGCCCGGCGTGAGCGGAAGGGCGGCGGAGGCGGTGGGAGGGGGGTAGGATTTAATTCTTCTTAACTGTCATACTTTAATGGGGATGGAAAATGTGAATTTTCTGTGCATTCCAGGAACAATTCCTTGGGGTGGTGACCTTTAGCACCGATTCTCTGAAGACAGGAAAGTAGTCGAGTGTTTATCTGGATGACTGAAAGCTTTCCCTGGTGGAAGTTTATGGAAGTGTTAAAAGGGGCGGATAACACGGGCTTTGGAGGCGCTTGTCCAATGATCTGGAGGGGCTTGGAGAGCAGATCTCAGCTGGCAGACATTTAAATGGGAGACAGCTCGGCGCTGCTGCAATTTGTAGGCAGGACCCGACGCACTCTCTCTCTATGGACTCCCGGGCAGCTTCGGGCTCCCACGCCACCCGCTCCGCCGAGTGACCCACCGGGAAGAGCCCCGCAGAGCCCCAGGCCGCACCGAGGAGCCGCCGAGCCGAGCCGAGCCCCGCCGAGGAGCCGCCTCCGCGCAGGTGAGCCGGGACGCGTAGGGACGCGCGCGTTTACAGTGGGCGCGCAAACGGCTCCGGCAGCTGCGGAGTTCACCCCGTCTCTGTGGGAGGCAAAGTTTTAAGCTCTCTATCCTACCTTCAGAGAGGGGCAAGGGAAGGAGCCGTTCACCGGTGTCTAGCAAAATTCCAAGGAGTCTCGGTTTTGCAGGGGGCGACGTCCGTCCCTCCCGTCAGCGGGAGTGAGGCGCGCCGCAGTGCTGGGGATTAGGGCGCCGTTACATCTCTTTCCCTTCGAAAGCACGGGGACTGCAAAAGCCCCGTTAGCTCTGCCTCTCATCTCCGCCTACAGCATCACTCCCGACAAATTGGATTCGGCGCCCACCCGAGACACGGAAAAATCCCGGCCCGGCCTCTGCACGGAGCGGGGCGGGGGCAGATCCCCAGGTGCCAGCCCCATCCCATCTCGTCCCGTCCCGTCCCGCCGAGCTGCCCTCTCCGGGGCCGCTCAGCCCCCGGCTCTGTCCTGGCCCGTCTTTGCAAACCTCTGCTCCTCGGAGGAGCGTGCTCCTCGTACCTCAGGAGCTCCCGGGGCGGGCTGCGTGCCGCCCGGGAGACTCGCTGTGTGCCAGGGGTCGGGTTCCCCGGAGCGGGGGCTCCGCACCGGCAGAGGGCCCGCGGCCGGGACCGGGCCGGGCGGGACGCGGTTCCGCTGCTGCTCTCGGCGACCTCCGCCGCCTCTCCGCCCAGCCCTCCCACCTGACCCGGAGCCGCGGGAGTTTTGTCGAGCCGACGGCTCCGTGCGTCCGTCGGCCACCGCTGTCCGCAGCGGCGCTGCCCCCCCGGGCCGGCCGCGGGGACCTGCCCGCAGCGCTCCGGCCGTGCGGCTCCCGGCCGGCGGCGCAGCCTCCCGCAGGGCTTTTCCCTCCTGGAGGACGCCTGCTTGCTTGCCCCGTCCGTTTCAATACGATCCCCCGGGGGCTTGGCAGTCCCTTCAGGGAGTTCGTCCTCCTTTGGGTTAACCTGGACGGCGGCCGTGCCCCGTGGAAGAGCCGGTCGGTGTCGCCTGCCGCCGCCGGGAGCGTCCACGCCCTCGGGGAGCCGGGCCGAGTCGCACCCGGCCACGCCGAGCCAAACCAAGCCTGCGGTCTCTCCGCTCTGGCGGCCGCCGGCGAGCCCCGCGGAGCTGCGCCCAGCGATGAGCCCGTCTTACCTGGGCGGCTTAGGCGGGACCCTCCTGCCCGGGGCCGTGCGGGGCTGGCAAGGTGCGCGGTCCCTGCCCCCTGTGCTGAGCCGCAGCGTCCCTCCCCGGCCATCAGCTGCGGCCTCACTCCTGGGGTCCCACTCGCGGCTCCTCTCGAAAGAACGGCAAGCGAAGCCCGTTTCGGTCACCAGGGCTGAGACACAGCGCTGGGGAAACCTCTTTTTGCATAGGTGGGGGCTCTGAGGCACCAGCGCGCGTTTGGCTCTCCCTGCTGCTGACAAGGCGCCGGGTTTAGTCAGGCGTTTGGTGAGCGGAGGCTTTTGGCTGCAGTGCCAGTGTTCCCCCCGCCAACCTCAGCTGCCTCTGAGCACAGCCCGGCGACCCGAGAGCTGCAGAAGCGCTCTGCTCCTGCCCCGCTCCTCTCTGAGCCCAGCAAGCCCGAGAATAACCAAGCAGCGTGCGCTGGGTCTGTGCGTAAGTGATAAAAACCACCGATGACCGTAGCTCTGCTCTTCTTTAGCATTCAGTGCCAAGCTGTGCTAAAGCATGGTTGTTTTTTTTTTCTCTCGGCAATGCCACCCAGAAATGCGGAGCTTCTGCTGAAGACTCCCCTTTTCAGCACGCACGGCAGTGCAGAGAGAGGAGCAAAGCTATTCCGGTTTTTAGGGCTCCATGGGGAAATGTGTCTGAAGGGAGTCCGGCGCTAGGAAGCTGGGAGCTGTCAGGCTGCGTGGGCGTCTTCAGGCAAGGCAAACTCGGGTTTGGTACCAGCCATGCCCACCATGATGTTCAGCTTCCCTGGAGTCCCACAGGATGTCCTGTGGAAAAATCGTTTCTTAAACGGGGAATTCTCAAGGTTTCAAGGGCTGTTTTTTTTGTTTGTTTTAAAGTTGCTGCCTACACTCCGTATATGTCTCAAAACCCCCTCATCTCTATGACTCTCGAGAAGAAATTTTCTGAAATGTAAATGTATCCAAATTCTATGAAACACAGATGTTAGTTTTACTGTCTTGATTTCAGGAAAAAACCTACAGTTCTCTGGGAACTGCCATTACCATGTTTTTTTTATATTTAAAAATACAGATCTATGAACTATGAAAACATTACATAAGAGTGTTTCTGTAATTCAGATGTAATGTGTGAGGCATAAAATTATTCTGATCCTTCGGGACATAAACCACTTCTATTTTCGCAGTAGTCGAAGGGATTGTGTTTTGTGTCTTTGGCTTGTATTTGGAGTCCACCAAATGATTGGTTTTGGTTTTTTTCAGTTCTTCATCAGATTATTTTTCACGTTTTCCGTGAAGCACAGGAGTCCATGGCTCAGCATAATTCCTAGCAAAAGGGATTTACAGATGGAGTTACAGGCCTGCTAAGATCTGTGACAATTTTCCTGTATATTTCAACCAGGTTTCCATCCAGATCTTTTAAACAAGTTGTGTTGAGCTAAAAATGTCAGTAGTAACTTTCTGACTCTGCCTATGAGTTCATAGGGAAATTCTGTCTATGAACTGACATGTGGAGATCCTTAATTCACAGCAGAAAATGTATAAATGAAGAAAATTACAGCTTAATTGTATGAAATAGTAAGCCTGAAAGCATTTACATTTCTCTATCAATAGTTGCTAGTATTAATCCACACATTTCTTAATCTGTTTTAGATGATGAGCTCTCAGGCTCTAGATAAACCACATATGAAGTGATATGAATGTTAGGGCCCAATTCTGCTCCTGTTTGAAGTCAGCAATAAAACTTCTTTTGGCTTTAGGACTAAGAGCTTACAGATGATGAAAAGTGGAACTCAGCAGTGAAATATGGAAAGAATAGAGTTTTGGAGTATTGTGTTACTTTTAAAAAATAAATATTAATTCTGTCATATCTCTCTGGATCTGAATGAAATGAGGGAATTGATCATTTTGGTTATGGTCATCTGTTTGTTCAAAGGATTCTCAAATGAATTCTCAAAATGATTTCTGGTTATGCCAGTGTAACAACCAGTTAGTACCAAGTAATGAAAACTTTGCAGAAACGTGGAATATAAGCTTTTACAGCCTGATTCTCACAGCTGCAGAGCTATTGCTTCTGCAGAATTATGACTGTAATGAGGAGAAAAAGCATTTATTTCAGGAGAGATTTCTCTTCAGTAAAACTTTGGATATGGTAACACTGATTTCAGTTACTTCTACTGTCCTCTTCTGCTTCTTCAGTAATAAAAAACCCTGTTAAGGAAATACTACAACGGCTAACCCATAGATAGATGAACCACTTCACTTCCTAATGTAAGCAAAGGTGACATCTCTCATAAGCAAAAGCATTGATTGCCCTAGGACCAGAGGCAATACTGCATTTTGGCTGCTTTCCTTCCTGAGGCATACCACCTCATTTTCCTTTGTATTTTGCATTTTAAAACTTAAACTCTTAATTTTAAAATATTTTTTTAATCAGTTGTTAAAAAAAGATCCTGCTTAGCTGTTGTGGGGATCTTGAAGTTCACACAGCCCCTTTCTGCATTTAACCTGTATTTATCCCTAAATTCCTGGATTACTTTTAGATGTGTGTTTTGGGAGTGGCCATAACAAATGTGTCTGCAGAGTGGCTAATTTTCATTTGAGTTACAATTTCTTTTATGAACATGTAATGCAGCTTCCACTTTTAAGGCTGGAAACCAACCCAGTGAAAAATTACCTTCCTCCCTGTTTAGGATTACATTGAAACACATGCTTGCATTTCCTTAGGGATAAGCATGTGCTTAATAAAGTTGCATGAATCTGGGACACAGACCTTACAATAGTATACATTACTATGAAATTTCCCCCAAATTCCCATCCCAGAGCACACCTCATTTTTGTAGGACTTCTAGTCCATTGCATATCTATGGGGGGAAAAAAAAGAATGAGAACAATGTGGAGGCAATCAGTTTTGAAAATAAAAGTAGTCCAGGAATATGCATGTTGGTGGAACCTCATCCAAGTTGTGGGACACTAAATAAAATAAACACCTGAAATTTTCTGGCACTGCTTACAACCTAGCAATTTATTTTCTACTTTGTGTAATCATTTTCTTTCTTTTCTTTTAAGACTGGCACCATGTTGAGTAAATAAAGTGCATATTAAAATACTGGTGACTAGACAGTCACCAGAGAAATAAAAATAGTTTTGGAAGAAATCATTCTGATCTCTTGAGGGAATAAGCAATAGCTGATAATTCTTTGAAAACTTATTTTTAAGACAAAATTAAAATGAAACTTGTTAAATAATACTCTGGTTTTAATAGAGATGAGGAAAAACCAGCAAATGTGAAGTCCAGGCTGACGCTTGAAATTATGCTGCATTATTCCTTAATTGGAATTCCCAACTTATTTTTGTCTACCTCAAAGCCTTAAGGTTATTAAAACTGTGTGTTCCATGCCACGTTTCATTTAGATACTAACAGCAGCCCTTCCAAATTGCCTACTGGAGTCAGCAATTGTGTCATTCTTACACACCTTCCTTGAAGCATGAAGCTTCTGCCAAATGTAGGACATGTTGGTACTTAGATTACTGAAATGAATGCACACATCTGTGATTTATCTAGGTGCTCTAGAGTTCTGCTAGAGTTGATCTGCTGACAAACACTAAAAATATGAGACCCACAAGCATTCCCTGAGTGTAGTGGAACCCCCTATGACGCTTTTCTGCTTCAGGAATTCCTCTCCCAATCCATTTGATGGGAAAGGCTGAACACCATAGCATTTATTTTCTCCATGTGACTGGGAAGACCTAGTAACTGAGAAATTAGCAGTTATCTTTTACAGCAAATAGTACTTACCCTGACCCTCTGCTGAGTCTCTAGGTGGCCCTCACAGCACTGGCATTTGGCTGCTCTCCTGCCGAGTTGTGTGGTCTCTGGCAGAGCGGATGAAGCCATCCAGCACAGTGCCATGGTTTCACGTGTTTCTCGGGTAGGAACACCTGCACGACTCTTCAATTCAAAAGCTGTTTTTTTCCATACTGATAAAGCTACTCAAATAAGGGATACAACTGCAGCACCCCAAGCAGGTAGAAAACAATGACTTCCTCAGCATTTTTTTTCCCAGTCCTTTCCCTTTTTAATGTCTGTGCCTCTTCATAATTTTAGTGTTTTACAGCGTTTTTTTGCAATTAGTTGCTCGTTTCTGGTGCCTTCTTCCATGCTCCCATGGGGAGGGTCCCTCAGAGACTTATTCTCTCATCTGTTTGTCTTGCTACCACATAGCTTCTTTCAGAAAAACTTTGAAGCCATGGTATTTCTGGAAGGGGGAAGCTGATGAGTTTCTTCCCTGCTGGTTGGTGTTTTCAGATGACTGAACAGCCTCAAGAACTCAGAGATTTGGGAAGCAGCAGAAATGGTGAAATAAGTGAGGAAAGAAAGGCTGTTCCTATTCAATAATTAGGTTTGGAGCAGCCATACAGTTTTGAAAGACCTGATCATGTCCTCTTAACTGCACTTCCTGAAGTGGTCTTTTGTTGTGTGCACAAACTCTATGATATTTAATGTAATTTACAAAATTCTGCTGTCCTCCAACAACATCATTCTGTGTAAAATGAAAAGAAATTCAGGGATCTGAAAAATTCTTAGCGCTGTGATTGCATCTGTATTGCTTCTAACAAGGATTCAGAGTAATGTGTGAGAAGACATAGTTTGAAATGGCAAGACACATCTCTATTTAACCTGTACCTAAATATTGTTTTATGTTAGTTGCCTGACTTGCGCATCTCTCAGCTTAAGCATCATCACAGTCAGATATGTTGGACCCCTTTAGAGGTGCAGTGTGACAGAGGTTGGGAAGCTGTAAAACTACATCTGTATACAGCATATGCATCATATACTGGATGTACATTATACAAGGAGCTGTATAAAGTTTCTGAGTCTGATTAAGGGACACGAATCTAGACTACGTCTGCTGAGACAAGGACTTTAGCCCTCTGGTATTGTAGATAGCTGTGTCATGTAAATGAATCCTTGTGTAATGTATAATTTGTTCTTCCACTGTTGTAAGACAGGAGCAATCTTCCCATATGTCAGTAAGCTATAAAAAGGGAAGGAGAACTAGCGTGATGCACATGGAGAAAAGAGCTGGAAAAAAGATGGAGGACACACACACAAAAATTCTGTTTGGGCTTATTTTGATCACTCGATTTGAAAGCTTTTATCTCTTGGTAGTTTGGGAACAGCTTTCTAGCTGTTCAGGGTACAGGCTTGAATGCTTATAAGTGTGTGTGCACTCATTTCTTTCATGGAACTGAAAATTTACTGCATGTCTGGCTTCTGTTGATATCTGAAATCCACAACTGTGCTTTATTTCCTCAACTTCCTTTATGCAGGATGGTCCGCACACTGTATGCCATCGGTGCCTTGCTTCTTCTGGTGGGATTTCTGCTACCAGCAGCCGAAGGGAGAAAGAGGAATCGTGGATCTCAAGGTGCTATCCCTCCTCCTGTCAAGGATCAGCCCAATGATTCAGAGCAAATGCAGACACAGCAGCAGTCAGGCTCCAGGCACCGGGAGCGAGGGAAAGGCACCTCGATGCCTGCTGAGGAGGTGCTGGAGTCTAGTCAGGAGGCATTGCACATCACTGAGCGCAAGTACCTAAAGCGGGACTGGTGTAAAACCCAACCCCTCAAACAAACTATCCACGAAGAAGGCTGCAACAGTCGTACCATTATCAACAGGTTCTGCTATGGCCAGTGCAATTCTTTCTATATCCCCAGGCATGTCCGCAAAGAAGAAGGCTCCTTCCAGTCTTGTTCCTTCTGCAAGCCCAAGAAATTCACCACCATGACTGTTACACTCAATTGCCCCGAGCTTCAGCCTCCAAGAAAGAAGAAAAGAATCACCCGAGTTAAGGAGTGCCGGTGTATATCTATTGACTTGGACTAAACTGAGAAAAAGTAGCAATTGCACTCTTGACTGTACGCAATCACTGCCAGTGTGAGAGTCAGTGGCAAGATCTAGCCCACCTTCAAGGCTGGGCACAACTGAAAGGGACCTAGTGAATTACCTAAAACCAGCAAAACCCCCCAAAAAGAGAGAAAAAATTCACGTAAGGAAAGGGCATGCATGTGTGTGTGTGTGTGTATGTGTAAGGGAAAAAATGGATATGGATGAGCATGAATGTTTGCGACAAAAAAAAAAGGAACAGGGGTATGAGACGTTAAAAAAACCCTTAATTACCCATAGTCATGAATTAGGTTTCCTAATTCATGTGTATATTCACATTTTTGCCGCTTGCTGGGGAAGTGGAGCTGTGGCTTTTGCAAATGTTCACCTCTGTGCTATTTGCTTTTACTGTATTACGTGAAACATCAAAGTGAGAGGACAATATATTTCAAAGCATGAATCTGTTCTTATATAAGAAATAGACAAAGAGCAATAACAAAGTGTAGCACAGCCATCACTGAAAACAGAAGCTCTGTCAAGAGTTTGTAACACACTTCTTCAAAAAAAATTGCTGTAATCCAAAAGCCATGTCTGGAGAACAGTGGGGGAGGGGGTGGTGTGAGTGCTGAAAAGTCAGTATAGGTGGATGGGAAACATCTACAGCAACTTAGAAAGCAAAAGGTCAAAGCAAGTAGCCAGGGAGAGTACAAAAGGGAGTCAAGAAAGGGAAGATACATAAATAGGAAAACACAGATGAAGAAATATTGTCTTCTGTTTACGTTTTGCTTTAATTTATATACCTAGTCATATATTACATAAATTAAAAAGAAACTATATACAAGGCTATAAATATACTTCTGAATTCTGATGGCTCTCTAAACCAAACAAAACCCATTCTTACACCACTAGATCCATTTGATGTCTTGTATTTCTGATATCAGTTATTCTTCATATCTACATATTTATGTATATGCAGTATCTTTTAGGCAGTGGTATCTGTACACACATGCAGTGAGTGTGCCTACTTCACAGTGTGTGTCCAAACTCCTCTTTTTCACACACATACATAACCACAGCACAAAAATCTTGCTAACCAAGATCAAGTACAGAATGGCAGTAATTTAGTACATAAAGAGCAGAGCAAAAATTAAAACAAGCATCATGTGACTGCAAATGCAATAACCACACAAGAGACAAAAGACATGACATTCATGACTAGTAAACATTGCATTGTTATTGTTATTTTAGCTTTGCCACAGGCATGCAGTTTGTTGAAACGGAGATGCAGAACTTTGCCAGCAATGATCCTCTTTTTATATCTGTTACCACAGACTTGCATTTAAACTGGATTTGGAGCAAGTAAAGACAATTTCCTGAAAACTTAGGGCTGACTGCCCCTCTCATTTGGGGGGAAAAAACATAAAAGGGGACACACTTCCTCCCACAGCTTGATGGCTCTCACCTGTGAGGTTATCTTGTCTTTTCTTTCCTTCAGGCTTAGGAGTTCAAAACTCATCAGGGCTATAAAGTTTGGCAAAAGCACAGAAGGTCCTACAAGAAAGTTGGTTTAATGAGGAGTGTCCTGGGGATTGGAGCAGAGAGGCAGCCCATCCGTGCATGTTGCCCTGGCTATCCTGAGCACTCGATGGTCCACAATTACTGTATGATGGGCCTTTGAGAGCCCAGGACCTAGTTTCCCCGCTCAGCAGCAATATTCTCTAGCATCCACTATCAGTATAACTGCTCTCTCTCACACCAGATGCCTCTCTCAGCCACAAGGTGATTATTTTGATATCATTTCTTGCCATAGAATGTTAAGGAAGACAATCGTGCCCTTAGTAACATGCCCAAAGCAACAGTGTATCATGAGTGGCATGTCACAGATGCGTCCTATGTGGCCTCATTTTATCAGTTGTCCCACCTGTCATATAGTGCATCACAGATTTATTGGTGATATCCTGTATCTCTCCAACTCATATATTTTTGCTCTAAAATCCACTGCTGTGAGGTTTCTCTTTGCAAAATTAAGTGATTACAACTCGTTTATTGGTATTATTAAAATGCATTTCATTCGGTGTACTCTCACTCAGCAGTCTGATGCATGTCTTCATGGATTTTAAAATCCAGTTTTAAAATCTGGAATTATAGGAGGTAGGTTTCCACTGTGTGGAATGTGAATAGTTAAACAGAAAGATATGGATATTTAATGTTATTTTTAATACAAATTCTCTTTCATTGATAATAGGCAGGGAATGTTTTCCTTTAAATAACTTTTTTGATTTTTTTTCCCAGGGGAAAAACCTCAATGGCCAACCTCAGCCATTGCTGGAAATTTTGTACTAGCTTGGGTTTCTGTTCAAGAAACCTTATGTTTTTTCTTTAACGGGGACACCTTATGAATTATTTTTTTCTTCATGTAAAGTTGACAGCAAAATTCACATTTTCTTTGACAGAGACTGCTATGTCCCTAACCCCTCAGCTGTTAATCAAAGCTTCAAACAGTAGTGACTCCTTTAAGTTTTGTTTAGTATTCTCAAGGAAAATTGATAAAAGTATTCCAAATCTTTACGTTCTAAAACTGCCTGTGCATAGATCGTGATGGAACTCCCCTTGAGGCAGATCCCCCTCACCCATGTAAATTTTTTGCAAATAACTTCTATGAATTGCTAGTTATTGCCTGAGAGTAAGAAAGTTCTGCTAACTTACAATTATATGAGATATTTAATATCAACCACAATATGTATTTAAATGTCTGCTTTATTCTAAAAACAATGGACTATATAACCTAAGGCTGCAGTATTTTCATGCTCAGTCTCACAAAGCAAAACTTGGTTTAAAATGAAGTTTTAATTATTTTGTAACTGAATAGAATTGGAGTTTTTTCTTCCCAGCATTTTGTACGTCATTTTAACTACTAGTAACAAATAAATAAAATATCTTCTCCAGCCTGTGTCTATTGTTGTTTGTTTTTTGGTTTTTTGTGGGTTTTTTGGTTTGGGTTTTTTTCCCCCCTTCCTTAAGTTCCCAGCTCTTTCTGAATCTGTTGTACTTGATCCTGACTTCTGTGGTTTCTTCTAATTATAAAAGGCTTTACATTATGACAATAAGCCATAGAGACAAGCAATGGCACCATCATTCAACACGGCTACTTCAATAAGGTTTTTAAATGAGATCTGTCACTTCCCCCTCACCCTTCCACAATTTATAGAAGGAAAATCTCAGTCTTTGCTCACACTTTTCCCCTTGTAAACCATATAGTGACAGTTCAAAATATAAATCAGCCTTGAATTGTAGAGCTGAAGTTGGAGTTGGCCCACCTGCCTTACGCCTTATCTCAGTTTAATGTCTAGCTAGCAGTTTAGTCCTACTTCTAGGAAAATAGAGTAAGAAACACCTTTACAATACAGCATATTACAAGCTGCAAATAGGGACTGAGGAGATAAAAAATAATTATTAAAAAAGAACAGGAAGATTTGTCACTGCTGACAGCACGTGTGCAAGGACAGGGTTGGGGAAGGACTGCAACCAGAGAGAACAGATTTCTTCAAACTTTCCACCCCTTTTGGTTTAGTCTTCCTTCACGTCTAGCTTGGTCATGCTTCTAGAACATACTGAAAAGACAATAAAGTTAGCTAAGAATCATTATTTTTGGAAGGTAATTGACTGTTTCTGGTCTGAGATATGGGCACAGTTGAGCAGAATAAGTTTCCTTGAGAAGCTGTGCATATGTATCTTTATTTGAATATTTAAACCAGAGAAGAACCTCCTGGGTTTAGCTTTCTAGTGCTCCATGGTACCATGGTCTAACTATTTACATAGTAACATATAATTTCATTATAGTTTATATTTGTCCTACACACCAGCTTTGAATTGAAGATACCTCCCATGTGCTTTATATTTACACTGATCAAAAGAAGGTAAGAGAGAGAATTCACACACCTTAATCTGCTGTCAGGGATGCAGACAGAAATAAGAGCATCCTTTTCTCTGTCCCCAGCAAGACAGGCTGGATCTCTGCGTGTGCTCTGCTGTCCATGTGCTGTGCTGATAATTCACACCCGCCTTGTGAGACTGAGGCACCGAGAGACGCTGGGTTTGTGGAGCGCGCGCTCCCATCTGAGCAGCAGATGTGCACAGTAGGGACAGTTGGGTCAGCTGGACAGACAGCACCATGGCTCTGCTCCAGCTGCCTGGCACCAGCAGTGCCTGGTTGGGAACAGGGATCTTGCCTTTGCAAAAATGATGTGGTAACTTCACCTTGTAATTTACCTTCTCCTGAGTGGAAAAAAAAACCCAACAAGCCAAACAAAAAAAACCCAAAGTCAACAAAAAACCCAAACCCAAAATCAACAAAAAACCCACCACCAAAACAAAACACTCCACCCAAACAAAAAGAAACAGAAAGGAGAATTAGAACTGCACCCTGGGGGTTGATGTTCCTCTTCCACTGTAGATGTAAACTTACAGGTTTTAGTTCCAATAGGTTTCCTGAAGGAGAGCAACCAAGTGAAAAAAACTTAGATCTTATTCACTCCAAATAACTCAAACCTACCTTAGAAACCACTTCATTAGTTACTGAAATACAACAGTCAGTTTTGGCAGAAGAACATCCAAAATTTTTTTTGAGTTATCCTGCATACCTGGATGCTTGCAATGCACTAACCAAAGGGGAGAGCTGCATGATTTAAATTTTAAGGGAGTGAACATATTTGTAGTTAGCCAAAACAATGGAGCTATCACTAATGCTCCAACAATGGAGGTGGCTCATATTTTGAATAACCATCATATTTATTTTTTTTATCAGCTGAGACTGAAACCAGAAATGCACAAGTATCACAAAGAATTCCAGTGCAGATTTTTGATGCTACCTTGTAATGCATCTACATAAAAACCTCTGAAGCCTCTCTGCACTGCCCGCCTGGGAATGTAGCTGATGACTTTAAGGTGCTTTTTCCCAATGTGTGGCTTCTGGCTGCCTGAATTCTTCCTCTGGTTTCATGGGTCTGGGTGGAGGAGTACAACTTTAACTGAGGAGACAGTTTTAACTGTCACTTGCTCCCTCTCCTATTAATTTCTAAAAGTTTTGAAAATAAAATTCATAATCAATTTTTGGTTTTTTTCTAATAATCAAGGAGCAAGATATGAGTATGTCTATACTGATGTAAAAAAAGATTATTTTGGATTAAAACCCCCCAAACTTCTAGGCTGTGATAAGCAATAACTCCTCGTTGCTGTGGTATGGATATAGATCACATAGCTTGGGGATGGATCAAATGGAAAAATTACACTGACTCACAATAAGAGTTCTGCAAAGGAAATCTGAACATGCTACATTTGCATTTCTTTTTTGAAAGAATGCCTTATGGAAAAAAGTAATATTCCAGTTCATATTACAAGAGCAAAAAAGAATAAAGGTTAAGAAAATCTCTTTCTCTCTCCAGAATATTTGAGAGCTATGTCTTACCTTTCTGCCTAGTAATATCAGTAAGGTTTCTGGCAATAAAGCAATTGGAAATAATTAATTAACAGCTCATATCGGATAGAGTACTCAAATTTATTATTCATAATTTTATTGTATGGCATCACTGCTGAGCACTGTTGAGATTTTTGATTCATATAATGATGAATTTGCAAACAATATTGTTTTTCTTTTAATTCAATTTTTGTAATTCATTTTTTGAGGGGAAAGGACACATTATATTCTGTATTTAAGAGACATACTCTCAATCTTAGTTTTGTATTAGTGCACTGTCCTATACTGAGAATTAAAAAATCATGCTATATAGATGTAACACAAATGTATTTATCTCTCTGAACAAAGATGTAAAAGACAAGGTGCACATTAGATATATTTAACAGTCTGAAAAATGTATATTGGATAAGGTTATACATAAAATCATGGGTCACTGTGCCAAGCTTCTTAATAACACACATTAGGAGTGATTAGTATGGAATAAAGTCAGCAATGACTCTAGTTACAAGAGTAGTCACAAAAAATTTCTTTTCTAAGGATGAGGATAGGGTTTTGTGTATTTAGTTAAGTTTATTTCTAGACAATTACACTTAATGGATGAAGTCTTGCTGAACTTCTCTCTTTAGGATCTGAAGGACCTTGAATGTTCCTTTGAAAACAGATGTTCATGAGGAACATGATTTCCATTTTTGTTGCTAATTTGTTTCAACTTCAAATGAATGAAGAGGCTAGAATTTGGATGTTAAGCTAGATTTAGCAAATAAAAAGGAGAAAGAAAACTACGTGGACAATGGAAAGAACTTATTGAATGGATCTAAATCCTATGGTAGGTAATTTGATCTAATTTTTGCAGAAAGGCAAATGCCAGATGTTTGCTCCACTTTGATCTTAATAACACTTTAGGCTGCAGACAATAAGATTGGTTTAAAATTTATTGTCTCTTTGATTTCTCCATTCTAATGCTTTTTAAATTCTTTACACAAGACAGATCTATATATAGGCAACTGGGGTGGCATCAGAAGCATTGTGTACTTAAGACATTCTTGAAAACCTCAGTATGGAACAGTGTTTGCTTTTTTATGCATCAAAACAAAGCCAGATTTTATACAAGCAACATTCAATTTTCATTTTATTATAATGTCTCTTTTTATTTTGCGTATGAAGTTCTGACTGTCGCATCTGTGGCACAGCTCCTTATATGCTTTTATCTTTCAATAACCTTATTAAAAGTCAAGACAATATATTAAATCAACATTAAGCAGCAGGAGTTGAAAGTTAAGCTAATCCATTCCTTTGCATTGGGAATGTAATCTATGTAGATCTCTAATTTCACCATTGAGTTGCTTTTAGTGTTCTTTTTGTACAGAATATGCTTTCTAAAAGGAGAGCTGCTGCTGAATGAACACCAGTGAAAGCTTCTGAGGAACCATAACGTCCAAGAGGTGTCCAACTTGCCTTCTGTCCAGATCTTCAAGAATATTGCTCTGTGAATGTGAGTTGAACTCATCTTAGAGCTGCTTTGTAAGTGGTCTTAGGTTTCTCACAGGATATCTTGCATATTCACTATGCTGAGAAATGGTAAAAAGCAAATGAAACTCAGAACAAACAAGTACAGCAAGAACAATGGTTAAAAGGAAGTAGAAAAAAAGGACAGGCTGAATGTCTTATCGTGATTCTCTGGCATAGTTCATAGCCATCTGTCCCTCAGATCCATGCATGATGTCCCAAAAATTGGTTTCACTCTGCTCAGCTCAGTAGTCCGAAAGTTCAAAAAGTCAGAGTCAGTTTTTCTCTCAAAGAAATTCTGAACTTTGGTGATGAAAATGCCATCGCTCAGCCAGCTGAGAGAGCAGCTACCCTGGCAGGTTTTTCTTAAGCTGTCAGCCTTGATGGACTATCAGAAGCCAGCAGGCTCCCTACTCCTGTACAACTACGTTTAGTTCTTGCAATGAACTCCTTTGTAAGCCAAAAGAAAAATTCCTTCCTTCAGAACCAAATATTTTAGTTCATTACCAAGGAAAAAACATGATACACAGATGCACAAAAAAAAAGTTCATCTCCTTCTATCACACAAGTATAAGTGAGAAGACTTGCAATTAACTCACCTCAAGAGAGAAGCTGGGTAAAACAAAAGACACTTCCAATGAAAATTGTTCAAATGCATCTTTAGACCTTTTCTTCCTTACCATTGCTATAAATACAGAGGAAAAACTTCTTTATTTATCACTATTACATTGAAGTACTCTTTGCATAATTTCAAGGCACATTTTGCCAGTCCTCTCCATGACATGATATACAACCTGTGCCATTTGAAAAGACTGGACAAGTAAGTCACAAAACACAGGGAGGTTTTAATGGTATTTGATTTCAATGCAGAAGCACTGATTTCCTAAAAGGACACTGGTTTTCTATAAAGGCATGACGTTTTGAGACTCTGAAAATCTTTTGCAACACTGGCTTTTGTGCATCATAGCTGAAAAGTGTAAAAATGATACACAGTGAAATTTAATGGAAGACACACAAGGGAAGATTTTAGCCTCAACATTTATCTTTACCAACACATGGAACCACCTTGATCTGTTTTACCGTTGATGAAAAACGAAGGTAGTGTCTATTTCACAGGAGAGGATAGGAAGTAAGAGTCAGTGTGATGGATGGTGAAAAGAAACAGAGGGCAAGAGTGAAGAAATATGAGCGTCAGGTACTGATCTCAAAGATGAGGTCTAGTTTGCTGTCAGAATGTGTCTAAATAGCTTATTAATAACAGGAGAGATGTATTGGCATTAGTGTGAAAGGAGAAGTGTACTCAGTTTGTACTGTGTTGTCAGAAGTGAGCCATCTGCATAGAGTACAGTTTATATTTGTTAGCTATAAATAGACTATGCAAGTACAAATCAAGCACAGATCAATTCCTGTGAAAATATTCACTTACTTCAAGGCATTTAGTCAGCAGATAACACAGCAACAATCTCCACCATCTCTACTGAATCTGTCAAATTCACACACAGGGGGCATAGCCGTACTATAAAAATAAAATAGAAAAAAAAGCATTAAAATCCCAAAGAAGTTTAAACTTAATTTAAATTTAATTGCAAAAACTTGGAATTTATTCCTTGATCAGTATTAGTCAATGGGTGAAACAGACCCCACTTTCTCCCACAGGGAAAATGAAGGTTACCAGGGAAATCTTTTAATCTTCTGTAACGATTGTAAGTGCATCAATTTAGGATGATGCCATTTTGTCTCACCAGTTCTCTTCCCATTTAGCCTGTCAATCCCAACAGCAGCTCGATTTCTGAGGCTGACATGCTGGGAAAGGAAGACCAAAATCTCTTGTTGAGGTGACACTGAAGAGTTTATGCTAAGGGGAACCCCTGGAAAGTGGGGTACTTACATCTTATTCTTGCTGGCAAGGGATTGAATTAAAGGAGGTCTGAAATATCAGAAATACATCTCCAGGGCACCCTTGACAAGTTCAACAGCTTGCTGCTGAAATCTCTCCCAATCAACATCAGCACAACCAGCATCTCCTGGGAAGTAACCTGATTTATTATTACATGCCAGATATTTTAATGATATTTAGGGAATGTTTCATTCAGTTTTGGAAGTCTTGCTTTATTTAGGCACTTAGGTTTCATCTCCAGTAAGCTGCAATAAAGAAGTTTTTCTTTGATTTATTATTTATTTTCCAAAATATTCAGTAATTCAATTTGCTGATGAACAGCATACCGCCTGATTGCTATGGAAATAGGTTCTCCAATAACCTCTGGACTGTGCCTCTAGGAATAAACTAATCATAGGGTCTATTCAAGTGAAATGCTACAAAGGAGTTACAGACTGTAACCTTCCCTCAGGGCTCATTTTTGGTGCAATGATGCAAAGTGTGTACCTACAGTATTCATTCAGGTCTAAACAGCCTGGAAATTGGGGTGGCAGCTTTAAATTTTCCAGCTTCAGCCTTAGTCTTTTTGTCTTTGCATAAAACCCTAACCTTACCGCACAACCTCAGACAGGACTGGTTTCATGCAGGGGACACAAGTGCCAAAGCCTATAAGTAGGGCTGTGTTTGACTTCCATCAGGTAAGGCCTGGAGTGCACATTACCCTCTGAGCTGAGATCGGATGTTGCAGCCTGAGGCACAGGTCAGCCTGTCCGTCATGCACAGATGAGATCGTCTGCACCTCTCGCATGGAGAGGGATGTTATTTTCTTAAGGAGCAGGATGTTATTCCTAGAGGTCTGCCCCTTGGTAGGGTCAAGAGTAATATTTTATGGTTAATGTTTATGATTAATTTTGGCTGTGGCCTTTCCTTTCAGAATTTGTATGGTGTCAGTTCAGGTTGGTAAGGGGAAAACTTGACAAGGTTAAGGCGTGAACCATATACTCACTTTTCCTTCCAAAGTAAATACTACAACAACAATGCACATGGGAACCAAGCAGCACATTCCTAAATCAAACCAGAAGATTTACACAGGGAACTAAAACAGTAGGGTCCAAGAGAGTGGGTTTTGCCTTTTTGTTTTTTTAGTCCAAAGGATACATTTTCAGAAAGATGCCTTGAGAATCAGTTCAAAACAATCCCAGGAGCAAAAAGGGCAGTTTGGCATCAGATTTCTTGTGCTCACATTACTTAAAAATTAATATTGTCTTCACCCCCATTCTCTCATAAACTCTGCTGAAGTAAGGCCACTGATTCTCAGCTGTTTAATGCAGTTTCAAGGAAAGAATACGCACCTCGATGTGATCCAAGTTTACTGATTCTTACTTTTGGAAAATATCCCAATCAACTTCCCAACTTTGAATAGGATCTTTAGATTCATATGCAACTTGTTATCTTTTTAAGTATGCGAACTCAGAAACTGTTTTCCCTCCATTTTTTTTATTAATGTAATAGTTTCTCAACAGGCT
Organism: Poecile atricapillus; assembly: GCF_030490865.1. Classification (NCBI taxonomy): domain Eukaryota; kingdom Metazoa; phylum Chordata; class Aves; order Passeriformes; family Paridae; genus Poecile; species Poecile atricapillus. Next base: position 150,271,045 of record NC_081249.1, on the reverse strand, counting down.
TGCAAGTTGACTTGGTTTGATATTTTAGAAGACACTTAGGACCAGATGAGATAGGAAACTACTTTTAAAATCTCAAGGTGTTTTTGTTGCAGGAACATAGCATATGGTCCCATACACAGCTTGCTTTCTCTGTCAGAGTCAACAAACAGAGGGCAGTGAGGAAAAATAAGTACTCTTGTGATATTGCGAAAACCTCCAAAAGGATACTAATGTATAAGTAATAAAGACAACTTCAGAAGTGTGTGTGTGTGTGAAGCAGTCTCAAAAACCCATCTTGGATCTGCATCACCATTTTGGAGTGCTGGAATATATCATCCAGGCAGTGTGGTGGGGAAGACCATGAGAGTTTCTGATGATGACTTTAAATCTGGAAGAGAGGACAAAATTCTGGCCTTGGCCTTGTCTCTTATTCTTAGGAAGTAATTTTTGTAATCAAAGAATACATCTCACATTTGTGCTTTCCTTTAAAATTCTGAGCAATTTAAAATTTTTTCAAATCTTTAATATCACTGAACTTCAGAGCCTAAGGGTAGCAATGTGATCTACAATTAAAACCCTCTCATGAATGCATAGCCATTTCAGATCATTTGCATTGCACCACTGCACTTCTCAAAGACAGGATTGCTATGGCTGCTGTGAATCATGTATAAAATGAGCACTGTCAGCCTTCATAAACACTTCAATGGAAATCAAAGATTCTCAAAGTAAAAAAAAAAAAAAAGGGAACATTACACACTTGCCTGATTCACAGTCAATCAACAGCCAAAAATACTGCTACAGATGCTGCAAGGGAGACTGGCAAAGAAAACTTTAAAACATCATTATGTTTCCATTTTTGAGGTTAATAAGAGAAGCAAAAGATGAAAAATATTGACCTCAGAATTTAAAAACAATTCCCTTGACTCACACACATGGTCCTTTGGAGCTCAATTGTGTATGGCCATTTGTGGGTTAAGCTTTTTTAACAAGTTGATTTCAAGTTTACTGCTCAGCTACTTATATATTTGTAGAATTCTCAATGGTTCATTTACACTATGTTGATTAATTATGAATCATACAGTGGAGTTTTGTGCCTGACTCTGTGACTAATTGAATCTGAAATGAAAACTTGTAAGTACTAACATAAATACTTAAAAGTATGACCAAAAATATGGTTGAGAAATTTAGAGATCAATTATTGGAGCAATTTCAAATGGCTTAATCATTTCAGTCTTGGAATTTGCAGTTATGAATAAATCTTAGTAATGAACAAATATTGGAGCTGGATAAATGCACATGAATCTAGCAATGGTTTCTTAGGGAGGGAGAAAGGGGAAGAAAAATTTACAAAGAGGAAACAATGCAAAAGGGAAAAAAGAAAGAAGTCTTAGAAGTCTTATAACAACTGTGACTGAAAATATTATTCCTCCCTCACATTCTTTTTAAGAAGCTGCAGAGGGTTTTCATGAAGGCCCAGCATGCCTAAACAAGTTTCACTCAGAAAGAATAAGTTGTAAAAGTTAAATCACCACTCATTTCTTTTGAGGCTGTCTTCAGCTGTGATCTGTGGGGCTTTAGTTTCTCTTTTCAAGGGTAGATAAAACAGTACTGTAAGACCAAACTGCAAAACCCCTAACTTTTCCCAAGTGTCTGGGAATTGCCTATATAAGAACAGCATTTCTTCAAGCACCAGTCCGTACAGTAAATGACCTATATGCAACCCAGGAACTGAAGCCCATACACCTGTTCATCCACTGTCTTACAGGAAAGATTTGGCACATCAAAGATGGTCTGCAAGAAGCAAAATGCCCTAGAGCAAATAGACACAATGAAATGTAACAATTATATAGAAAGCAGAACCAAGACTTGCAAACTGTTTTCAACACTTTTTTTGATCCTTACCAAAAACCTAGAAAGCCTTTAAAGCCAGGTCTTCCATTTGGCTGGCTTTGAGGCTTGCTCTTTTTTTGCATCTGGAATCCCTTGGTTTGTTGGTTTACAGTAGTGGTACTCTCAAGAGCAAGGACTGCTTTGTTTGACCTACCATATTCACCAATATTTGCATTGCTAATTTCATTATTTTGTAAAGGACCTTGAGATTAGTCTCATGAAAGAGGTTACACATAGAAATCCCCAGTCTGCTTCGATCAAGGCTTTCTTATCAACACATCTCAAATGCTCATTTACTTTTAAATTATTTCAGTAGCTACAGTTATCCAGCTTTTATGGTTGATTTTGTACTAGCTGTCCTTCCTGAACAATGCATGTATGAAAATTTTGTTTATAGATTCCTGAAATACAGATATTAGATCTACGACTGGATCAATTTCTTTTGCCATATCAATAGCGTAGCTCCCCTTATATATGTATACATATTTTAAAAAAATATACGTATGCATATATATGCATCTGCATATTTATTTATTCCCAGCTTTTATTTACAGATTTAACCCCTGGATAAATGGCTGTGATAATTACAGACACGAAACAATGCATCTCTGAAATTATTTAACTGTATAGATCCAATTTGCCTTTTAATTAGAGGCAGAAATTTGCTTTATAGTATTTTAAATCAATGTATCACAAAGTAATTCTGTATTTATGAAGTAACATTTTCAGTAGCCTCAGAGCTAAAATAATTAAAAATAATAAATAATTCTGCATCACAGAAAATAAGATCTATGTCTGATGAGAGCTTTGTGTGTTCAGAAGAGTAGCATTTATTTTAGACCTCGAGGATTGATCTTACAAATCTTGACTTCTGTTCAACATGTATGTTATTATTCTTGGAAATAAATTCACTTTATCTGATATATTTTCTTCCCTGTATGTGGTATTTTTCTCTCAGAATAACCTAGGCACAACTCTATGACAAATACTGCTCTTTGGCTAGACGTTGTGTGATGCTAAAAATGTCCTGCATTCAAAGAAGCATAATGAAAGTTCAAGAACTTCAGGCTCAACTTCAGGCTCTTTTGGACCCAAGGATCAAGTTCAGGTTCTTAATGAACTAAATTGTTAACGTGACTAAACCATCTGTCATCTGACATCCTGCATATCAGGATTCCAAGCAAAAAAGCCCATCTTTTCAGCAGCACACCATTTTTTTGTCTTAGAGGATCATGAAACTAGACAGTAAATAATATCAGAAGGAACAGAGAGCAACTGTCTATAAGCTGGATTGCTTTGCTCAGCTACTTTTAATTAAGATGATGTAATTAATTAAATATTTGCTTAACTGTTCAGTGCTTATCCCAATATTTCTAACATGCTCATCCTTGTGGCATCTAGTATGTCTTTATGGAGTCACAGAATGGTTTGGGTTGGAAGGGACCTTAAAGATGATCTCACTCCAATTCCCCTGCCATGGGCAGGGACACCTTGCAGTAGACCAGGTTGGTTGCAATTCCTACCTGTCCCCTTCTACAGAAAATTGATTGCAAACAGCTCTTTGTATTTGGATAATGTCAGCACCTTGGTGATTGGGTTTTTTTGGCAATATATCTTCAGCTCATCTATGTAGCTGAAATCCTTGCTTAGATTATTGTCTTCTCCAGTCTTTTCCATGACTGGAAATGCAGCTTTTCAACCCAAAATCATGTGGCTGTAGATTTGCTGAGTTTCTCCATTCCTTCTTTTAACCTGTTGTGATTTTCAAGGTCCTTCACAGAATATATTTACTCTTAATCTCTCTTGACATGATCACTTCCAACCTCTGCATGGTTAAGGATTTTCAAACAAATACATTAATAATGTTTCCAGAAACATCTAAAACCAAATCACAGTCTTCTGATTTTAAATTTATGTGATGTGTGATGCTAAAATCCCACTCAAAACTGTCTAAAATATATCTGTCTTTGGAGAGCTGCTGAGCAACCTGCTGAAGATGCTTCCAGTTTCTGTACTCCCCAAATGGTCAGTTGCTGAATAAAATCACAGCACAATTTTCTACTGAAACTGTAATAATTTTCTATTATGGCTATAGGAAAACTGGAAAAAATAAACACTAATGATAGCAAGGTTTCCTACACTATCAATATAGTTATACAAGTAACAGTAAAATCTAGACAAAATTATCATTCAATTCATAGTTTCTTTCTTCCTCTAGAAAACAGAATACGAATATTAATGTCTGCAGACATGAATGATAGAAACTGTTGAGATACTATTTTATTATGATTTTGTGGGTAGTCTGGTCTGACTTACTGAAAAAAATTTCAATATTATGTATCTGGAAATGTGACAAGTTGCCAAAAGTGGGATGAGAACTGAAGGAAACCATCTTCAGACATGTCCAAATTGTTTCAGATGCACCCCCCCAAAAATACCTTCAAGAAACTGACATCAGTAAGGTAGATACTCAAATTCCTTCAGATCTGAGAAATACTGTCTTTTTTAACAAGCACACTGAACCTGGGATATTAACAGTATCAGTAAAGCAGCGTAAATAAAAAGTTATTTAGATAGAATTTTTCACACAGAGAAACCTACAGTATCCCAATAATATATTATGCACAAAAAAATGACAACTGAAAAAATTACCAAAAATACTGAGGAGGAAAATATAGTCTTTTATTTATAGTAAATGCTTCCTTAAGAATTTAGTTTAAAAATAAATACTCCATCCCACTACAATAACTTTTACAAAGTCAATCATAGCACATCTTGGTTTTTGAGAAAATTATACTTTCAGATACACAATAGAAACACACACACACACACTCACACACATACATAATTACAATGTGGATGGGGGAAAAAGCACCTGAATCTATTTAATTTATTCTTTTAAGACATTTATAACATATTTAATCAGGAACTATTCAAACAATTCTAATTCTGAAAACCAAAAGAAGCTAAACCATATTAATATTCCATTATTTTTGCTTTACATATTGTAGGATGATAAATGCAAAGTTAATTTCAGTTCAAAGGACAGCAAATATATAATTGCTGAGTGTATTTGAAACATTCAAGCAAAGCTATGATTTTATTAAAGCAAATCCCATTAGAGACCTAAATGCTGTTATGTCTGTGAAACTTTCTAGGTACACATAGAACATTAATAGCATTGCAAGAGAATTTACCATTTTGCTACATCTTCAAAGAGAAGTTAAGCAGCCAAACATCTCTTTTGATGATTTTTCTTCATATGGAGAGAAGAGAGGGAAGCGTCCCAACAATAATAATGTTCAACGGTGCAAATATTTAACTCAAAATGATTGGAAAGGGAAAAAAAACCCTCAAAATAGTTAAATGAAGGTTGAAAGGTTACTATAATCCTACTAAAAACATTTTCCAGTTGTCAGGTCTTGATTTTTCACGTAATATTATTTCTCCATTTTTGCGTCCTTTAACTTCCAAGTGTGGCAAAGCTTTTAGTTCAGAGAGCAATAGCTAAGTACAATGGCAGGGGCAGCTTTTGTTCTTAAGGCTGATATACCTCCCACCAAAAATAGTGTCATTATACATATATATTTCTTAAAATATGTAGTTCTGTTATTCCTGGGGAACATCCAGTCAGTCATCATCTGGGCATTCACAGCTTTGCTGAAAGCATCAACAAGAAACTGTTTTTATCAACTCTCTGCAAAGTCCACATCCAGTCCCATCTGACATGGAACATGAGTCTTCCCTTTCAACAGGTAATGCTGGTTTCAAAACCGATGCAATATGACAAGCACATTTAATTTGACATAGCTTTTCTTAACTTGACCCCTAAAAATCTGTTAAATTTCCCTCTCAAGTTGTTCCCTTTTCTGAGCTATATGGAGATGAAAGTGTGTTGTTCAGGCTACATGCCTGATGAGCGTACACACAGATTATTTCACTTGACTACGGTAGCACAAGGGCCCCTTAGAAACTTGTCCAAGAAAAGCTAGCTTGATTGTGTGATAAAATAAAATCTTTTAATTACACGAAACCTAAACAAACCCAACCAAACAGTTGACTTCAAAAGAAAATTCACAAGGAAGATATACTGATATTTATATTGTTGTTTCAATGGCACTGCAACATTTTCATTCTTTACAGACTTTATAGTCCTTCTAAAGCACACTGGACTGTAACAAAAAGGTTTTTTTTTAAAAAAAAAAAATAGAATGAGAAAAAAGTATTATTTTTTTGTGGAATGAAATCACTTTTATTTATTCATCTTCCTGTCAGGTATGAAAGAAATCTAGAATAGAACTGTGAGCTTGTTCTGTTTTAATTAATTACAAAATGGTATCCTCCCAAGTAAAATCTAGAAGATACCCACCACAAAAAAATCATCCTAATAGATAGAAAAAAAGAATTCTAGGAAGAAAAATATGGCTTTTATCCAGTTTATAGTGATTAGCTGCTAATGGCAATACATCCCTACAACTACTTTACAACTAAGAAGTATCAGGTGCTATACAGTATCTATGTTAATATGCTGACTATTGATGCTCCGAGCTGTAGGAAATAGTGCTATAATCTTAGATTGCTACCCAGTTTCTGCAGTTCCTATAACATACTGTTTGTGGATAATTGCTCAGGGTGAGCATTTGTTCAACGACAATGGAATGTATTTACAGCATGCCAAATGAGACAGTAAAAGTACTGAACTACAAGCTTGGCTCCTGTGGGAGAAATCAGAGAGAAAATGTACTATTTAAAGTACTCAAATGCATAGTTCAGAGATTGAAAAATCATCTTGTGGAAGATTTAAAAAAATAAAAGAAACATTATCAACCAGTGAACCGATATAATAGGTCCTCTTTCTACAGTCACTTGAACTTCTATAAGGATGCCATTTGTCAGTACCAATATAGTACATAAATCTCAGCCTGTCAGTACTCTTCAGGTCTCTGAGCTTACCAAATACACTACAGTTCAATGTCTATCACAAATACATTCTTAGTATTATTTTGTGCCACAGTTAACTTCTCATTGCAGTGAAGACTATAGTTACCAGTGATGACAGAATTTGGACCCATCATTTGGCCCTATGATACAATTACTAGTTTATGATTAAGAGAGGCGGAGAAGGCAGATGTCATGGCAGCTAAACTCATCTTACCTCTAGAAAATATGAATGTTCCTGCCAGGACAACACTGGGAAACCTGAAACACAGCTGTCTGTCAGGATTCTGATCGCTCTTTCAACAGTTTTAGTAGCCAATATTCTACTGGTCAGAGCACAATAGAAAAGTGGTTTTGTTCATACCATAATCAGAAACAGGCACAGAATGATGTTCATATACATGAATGCAGCATTTCTGAAATCTGTAGAACCTAATGAGTGGATACATACAACTCTACAAATCTTTTGCTATTTTGGAAGAGTCTTCTAGCTTTTACCATAATCTGGAAGTATAGATAATGATCTCTTTCCCTTCTGAAAATCAACCACTGACATTATTTTCCAGGTTCTTTTCCAGGAGTTCCCGGGGCAATCTATGCTCAAGGAATTCTGAAGTGTAACTCCTGAGAAACATACTGTTAGAAACTGAACACTACAGCAAAGATGCCATGCCGACAGCTTTCTCCATCCTCCAAAAGCTCCCAGGACTCCAAAACCTTTGCAGGCAGATCCTACCACAGAAAAGTAATCATGTCCCTCATTGGAACAGTTCAGAACAGTTTTCCTAACAGGATTCTAAAAGGTTTATCCAGTCCCATGACCCCATTGTGTTCTCTATGGATATTTTTTACCGTGTAGGCCAGAGGAATATATACGTAAGTAAAACTGCATGCATATACAAGTACTATATATCAGCCTCTATAAAAAGGCTTCTTATTAACTCAACATCAGCTTACTTAAGGTAAAATTGAAGTGAAAAAGTATGAAATGAAATTCACCAGAAATAGCTAATGAAAAAAAAAGTGCAACCCTTAATTTAGTCTGAGATGACACCTGGCCGAAGGAAATCACAAGAAATGCAATGCTGATGCACGTTAGGGAAAAGCTTATGTCACTTGATAATGTCCTCCCAGGAAGGTGGAACACTGTCTTTAAGCTGTCTTTAATCAGTTCGACATTTTTACTTCATTGCATCTTAAAATATATACTCTTATATCCAGTGCTTAAATTTTACTAACAGGTCCTAATTTAAAGCTTGAATTCGATGAGGTATCAAATCAAAATTTAAATCCAGTTGAAGCTTGCAAAATTTCCCAAGATAATACCGTTCAGGTGTACCACATTTTCAACAGTGGAAAAAAATCAATTTTAGTAATGTTGTTAGGAATATTTTTAAATTGAGAAAATTGTTTAAAAAAACACACAAGAAAAGGTCTTGCAGGCATTTTGAAAAGAGTACTTGCAAAAAATATTTTTGAAGAGTTTTACCAATTTTGCTCACACAACTTCTGAACTTTAGATCTCTAAAATAGTTGCATAAAATTCTTATGGTTTAAACCCTATTGAGCAGTGGAAATGTTTGGTAATGATATTAGCAGGTCATATCTTAATTCAGTAAAAGAAGAGAGAGGTGTTTAAATCTGGCACCATGCTAACTGTACCTAAGGTAAAGTCTCTTGCATATGCTCAAACCTTCGACTACTAAGGAACAACGGTTTCTATGACTCTGGGATTTCTTACTGTGCAATCCAAAATGGCAGTTTTCTCAGACCTAGCTTGGGAATCTCCAAAACAGTGTTGTATTTCAGAGCACATAAATTTGCTACCTTAATACTGTAAGGTGCATCCAACAAATGTTAATTACTAATTACTTGAAATATAAATATTTATAATTTGACAGTGGTTTCCTGCATTATGTTGTTCTACACCACACTGTTGGCAGTATTCTAATTTCAAAATCACAACAAAGAGCTGTTCCATCTTAGGTAGGAATACTTCATTACTGATAAGAAAAATATTTTATTAAGTCTTTTACATATTTATTATTATATTTATCTGTCTCGAGGAATTACTGGAACAGGTAAATCAGTGGATAGGGGATGCCTCTTAGCTATATTTGAACTGAGCCAAATAAGGTCTATTCAACTACACAGACGTTTCAGAAAAATGTTCCATCCTGATTTGGAAACATCAGAAAATGGAGAAACCACAACTGTCTTTGCTAACTTCTTTCAGTGGTTATCAGCCTCATTACTAATAGTTCATTTCTAATTTTATCTGATTTTTATACTGTTTTGTTATATTTTCCTTGGTGGTGCAAGGAAACACACAGCTTCTGGTATTTTTCTCTCTTTGAAGCAACTTACTGATTTTATAATCAAGTTACATACACAGGCTTACCTTCAAACGAAGAATGCCAAAGAGAACTCTCCAGACTGGAATCCTGAAATTCTCTAACTGGCTTTAATAAATTCCAAAAGTGTTAAAGAAAAAAAAAAAGTGAGATCCATAACAAGACTGAGGCAAGGCCAAGAATGGGCAAAAAATTAGGTGAACACGATTTTCTGAAATTGCACGCTCAGAAGGGTGCCTGAACAGATGTTAAGGAAATTAATATTTATACATTGTATAATGCTTCTGAAATTCCATATCCACATTATCCATATTAGGCATCCATTTTTAAGATACTGACTTGAAACAAGGAAGAAATAGTATTACTAAATAAGTATTACAAAGTCTTCCCTATGTTCAGCTAGGAAAAATGTTTAGATCTGAGAGAGGAATTGTTATCAATTTAGTGGGAAATAAGGGCAATAAGAACTCTCTACACCACAGGGAAAACAAAAGATTTTATTCATGTTTCATGCAGAGAAAAAATAGATGGGTCAGAGATATCCTGGCTGTTTATATCTTGTTGGAGGAGATGTCCTCAGCAATTCAGAAACGTTGTAATCTTACCAAAAAATGTATCCTTCCTACAAGTGTTTAATGCTCAATTATTTTTTCTCTCTGCTTACTTAATATTTCACCC